>NC_056745.1:287451236-287726918 GCF_019279795.1 Protopterus annectens | reverse complement strand
TGCAATATACCACTCACAGTGAATCAGTGCTGACCCATGGAATATATCACTCACAGTGAGTCAGTCCTGACCCATGGAATATATCACTAACAGTGCATCTGTGCTGAACCATGGAATATATCACTCACAGTGAGTCAGTGCTGACCCATGGAATATATCACTCACAGTGAGTCAGTGCTGACCCATGGAATATATCACTCACAGTGCATCTGTGCTGACCCATGGAATAAACCACTCACAGTGAATAGGTGCTGACCCATGGAATATATCACTCACAGTGAGTCAGTGCTGACCCATGGAATATATCACTCACAGTGAGTCAGTGCTGACCCATAGAATATATCATGGAATATATCATTCACAGTGAATCAGTGCTGACCCATGGAATATATCACTCACAGTGCATTACTGCTGACCTATGGAATATATCACTCACAGTGAGTCAGTGCTGACCCATGGAATATATCACTCACAGTGAATCAGTGCTGACCCATGGAATATATCACTCACAGTGAGTCAGTGCTGACCCATGGAATATATCACTCACAGTGCATCTGTGCTGAACCATGGAATATATCACTCACAGTGAGTCAGTGCTGACCCATGGAATATATCACTCACAGTGCATCAGTGCTGACCTAAGGAATATATCACGCATAGTGAGTCAGTGCTGTCCCATGGAATATGCCACTCACAGTGAATCAGTGCTGACCTGCTAATTACATGTACTAACTCCAAAATAATACAAAAATGGGGTAAAAGCATATTTCCCAACCTCAGAAATTGTGCACACCTTTCAACCATTTGTTTAGTCGACCATATCTGGTCAACTAATCGGCTGCCAACCAAACATTCACACACCTGATGAAATCATCCCCTCCCACACACACACACACACACACACACACACACACACACACACACACACACACACACACACACACACACACACACACACACACACACACGCACACACACGCACACACACGCACACACACACACACACACACACACACACACACACAATCACACTCACAAATATTTATATATGAGTGTGTGTTGTTGACAGCTGTTTACTTGACTGCATATTGTCAACTAAGCAAATATTCGACAGGTGTGTGAGATCACATAGTTCTTGGGGTTGGGGAATATGGCATTACCCCATTTTGTGAGATCTCTGAGTTTATATATATAATTAGTAGGGTGTGGGGGAACAGCCCCCACATATGTGTTGCAAGGAGTATGTTTGTGTTTTTATAAACCATGCAGATGTCATTGCTATACCCACACTTTACTGGAAAACAAGTTGTTGCTTTGCAAGTGTCATCCAGAAAATTCAGGAATACATCTCTACTGAGTTGATACTACACCTAAAGTATTTTTTTAATATGTTTTTATATATTTACACAAAATGTGACATTCCCTGTGACTGAAAACTGCTACCACTAAATGCACTTATACTGGCTATGTACAGCACATAGTGTACACTGAAGGATGGCTGTGCAGGTCCTATTGTATGACATTCTGTATGCAATGAAGGATAGCTGTGCAGGTCCTATTGTATGACATTCTGTACGCAATGAAGGATGGCTGTGCAGGTCCTATTGTATGACATTCTGTACGCAATGAAGGATGGCTGTGCAGGTCCTATTGTATGACATTCTGTACGCAATGAAGGATGACTGTGCAGGTCCTATTGTATGACATTCTGTACGCAATGAAGGATGGCTGTGCAGGTCCTATTGTATGACATTCTGTACGCAATGAAGGATGGCTGTGCAGGTCCTATGGTATGACATTCTGTACGCAATGAAGGATGGCTGTGCAGGTCCTATTGTATGACATTCTGTACGCAATGAAGGATGGCTGTGCAGGTCCTATAGTATGACATTCTGTACACAATGAAGGATGGCTCTGCAGATCTTATTTTATGACAGTGTGTATGCAGTGAATGATGGCTGTGCAAGTCTTATTGTATGACAGTGTGTATGCAACGAAGGATGACAGTTTCCTAAGCTTAATATCATTTCATTTATGCAAAATATGGTTATTTGACTTCTTTTCAAAGTCAGAATAAGATATATGTCCAGAAAATATTGTACTAAACCATCCTTACATTACAGCTAGAAAACGTTCATCTATAAAGACATTTTTGTCACTGGAACTACACTGTCATAAAATATCTTTATTTACAACATCAGAATTTCTCACCGAACTTCAAAATAAAGCTGTTTTATAATTGCTTATCTAAGCAATGATAATCTCAGCATGTCCTCTTCCTGTCTACTCAGTTATATCTCCCTAAAAGTTTAATTCTGAATATTAAACAGCCTTTATGATATTACCTTCTACATGTATGCACCAAAGAGGCCTTGTACTAAGACAATTAAAAACTGTATAATTTTTAGATTTCTTTAAAGATAAAGCATATTACTTCTGTTTGGGGTATAAAATGCAATATGTGTATGCATGGGATGCATCTTTAATCAGATGTCCTTATATTAGGCAGAAAAACATATTTCTTCAATGACATTTTGACTAAAAGTATATAATTTTCTATTAAAGTGACATTTTTATATTGTAATTATTTGACTAGTCCTCAAATATAGACACATAGGAGACAGTGCAAATAACATGAATATGTCTCCCTGATAAATGTCCTTCCTTGAATTCCATACATAACTAACACACTCCTACCCAGACAGTAAGATCCAGTCAGCCAAACCAAGCTATTGCTCCAAAGTTTCATAAGCAACATTGTAATTCAATATTTGCTATCCATGTTTCAGAGCTTTGGAAAAACTTGCATAGTCCACAATTTAACTATACTGTATAAATCTGCCTTCTTGGTAAATGGGCCTACAAGTCTTGAGTTTAACTAGCTTGACGATAGAGTTCTAAAAGGGTTATAAATGGATTTTTTAAGTGTGACACCATGTGTAGGTTTATCTTGGTTTTAGAATTCCTATGCTAAATTACGCTACTTTAAATTTGTTCTCAAAAATTCATATGTGTGTCATAAATTCATAAATGTGTTATTATTTGTTAGATGAGGCCTTTGCTAAAAGTAGGTTAAGCCAAGTTGGATGGTTCTAGTTAAACAGAAATGAACAAATAAAAATATAAATAAATAACTAAATTCATAACTGTGAATTTATGTGTTTTTACCTGTAAGTCCTTTATACATAGTCGTATATAAGTGTAATGATGTGGTCTTGGGACTTTTGTTATAAAATGCTGACATCCCTCAGTGATAACACTTTTACTGTGAAAGGGACCAACACTAGGCCTACACAGCTATTTAGCTGCAAAGTTCTGTGCCATTCACATGACTCTCTCTTTCTCTCTCTCTCTATATATATATATATTTATATATATATATATATATATATATATATATATATATATATATATATATATATATATGGGTCTACTTTCAAATCTCATATTACTACATAACCGAATGACAGGAGATTGACACCATAACACCAAAAGTTCTATTTCCCGAAACTCCAAATGCTTGAGTTTCAAAATATCGAAAAATAGTAAGCAAACATTAGGTTCCTGCCTACCACCAAAACAAAACACACTAAAAACTAAGAATAACAAACTTCCATCTTTTCTGCCTTTAAGCAGGGGGATAAGCCCTTCTGCACCCCATAGCTCCTGCTAATTAAATATATCAACTCCGAGATCACACTACGGCGAAGAAAATGGTGAATATACTGTTCTGTGCTATATGGCGATCTTCGTGTAAACACTACACACATCAAATACTGCGATGCATATTTTACAAGTAAAAAAAAAAAACAATTTACAAACAAATATTTTAAACTTTAACACATACATCTTTAACAAGCCAGTGATGGCTTTACCAAATCATAGTACAATACAAACTGTATATTAGCAGTTCAACAAGACCTCCTATGCAATTATAAAGAAAAAACATCTTTAACACTTTAACTGCTACAAAACATTCAGTACCAAACTCTACCTCTAACTTTTCCTTAACGTTACTACTTAAAATAGAAACAAGTATTCACTTCTAAGTTCTGTTCTATACATTAAACTTACACATCAATTAGAATGACTGGTATTTCTCTTCCAAATGATGCATTACCGCAAACAAACCCAACAATTAACAACCTCGGAACTAAACACCTTAAAGTGACAGTGTACTGTTTACCTATATTTACCTATATATTGTTTAATACTTAACAGCATTGGCACCATTTGAATCCTGCAACCAAGAAAGACATGATCCTGAGAAGGAGTCAGGAAAGACTTTTTGAAGTTTATTGTGAACCCCAACCACTGAAGAAGAGATAAGGTAAAATGACGATTTTGCAAAAGGACCTCTGGAGAAGATGCCTGAATCAGCAGGTCACCCATATCAGGAAAGATTTAAATCACTTGAAGCCTGCAAAAGGCAATCACAGAAGCAAGGTATTTGGTGAATACCATTGGTGCAGTAGAAATTCCAAAGGGCAAAGCACAGAACTGAAAATACCAGGAAGCAACAGAGAAACACAAAAAACTCCTGAAAAGAGGATGGATCAGAATATGGAGATAAGCATCCTTGAGGTCCAGAGACACCAGAAAGGCCTGAGGGAGCAAGAGAGGCAAAGACACCGAAGAGACAACATCCAAAATAAAGGCACCTTCAGAAAGGTGTTTAGATGGGAGAGGTCTAGAATAGGTCTCCAAGTACCTTCTTTTCTGGCCACTAGAAACATTCTTGAATAAAACCCTTTCCCCCTTTGGGACACAGGCACCTCTTGAATAGTACCCTGAAACAAGAGGTCTTGAAGAACCTCTGGAAGAAAAGGAAGTTGTTCCCAAGAAGGCTGAGGAATGCCCATAAAAGATGGGTGGTAAATCAGGACCATTAATTACCCTTGCTAAATGATTGACAGAACCTAAGAACCATGGGTGATTTGGAGCCAAACAGGAAGAGAAAGAGAAAGGTGAAGAGACAGAGGAATGTGGCTGGAAAGAGGTGGATAGTCAGACTGCACCTGGTTTGTCAGGAAAGGAAGGCTTAAGAATCCCTGCAGTCTGAGTGGCCTTGCCAGGAGGAGTCCATTTACTACCCTTTGTACCTTTAGAAGGAGGGCAAGATTGCCTACAAACAAAGGCTGGCTTAGAAGGGTAGTTTCACTGAAATTTAGGCACAGTTGAAACAAAGACATGCTTAAGCTCCTATAAAGCCTTCCTCTTGTCCTGAAGAGACTTAAATAAACCAACAGCTGCTTCACCAAACAAAAGAGTATTATCCAGAGGAGTATCCATCAACTTAGCCTTAATATCATCAGGCAAAGATTGAAGCCAAAGCCATGAATATCTCCTCAGAACTGAACCAGAAGCAGCAACCCTAGAAGAGGCATCTGCTGCATCATAACTACATTTGATAGAATGACGAACTACCTGAGAGGAAGTCCCAAGCAAGGAAAGAGCAGAAGATTTACTCTCAGAGTGTGGAAGATCAGAAAGAATCTGACAAGCCTGAGAAAGAACAGTCAAGACATACCTAGAGATATGGGTTTGATAATTAATATCCCTAAAAGCTAGGGTAGCGGAAGTATAAACCTTCTTACCCAGACTATCCATGGTTCTATTGTCCTTGTCAGAAGGCAGTAACTTGGACAAAGGAAGCAACTGACATGGCTTATCAGAGGCTACAGACACCACAGAGGAGTCTGCAGCAGGACATTTAAACAAAAAGGAACAATCCTTATAAAACCTATCAGACTTCTTAGGAGAAGGGGGCAGAGAATCCAGTGCTTTAGAGGCATTAGAAAAAAACATCCAATAAAGTAGGCAAGACAGGAGGAATGGTTGAAGGTTTAGGAGATTTCATCTGCATTAACTCATAGTACATCTTATGGGCATCCAAAATCTGAGCACAATCCCACTTAAAAAATTCCTTCGTCCTAGAGATTATGTCCCTAAAGGAAATTTCCTCAGAAGGATTATCATGAGTATGAGAATCCTCCTCCTCATACCTGCAGTCTAAAGGAGAAGGAAGCTGAGTGGAATAAGCAAGACAGTCATCATCAGAATCCATCTCAGAAGAATGCAATTAACTGGGCCTTTTAGGGGAAGAGGAGAACAAAGGAAGAGCATGAAGAGTCCTTGAGGAGGCCTCAACGACAGTAAAGCATTAAATAACTCCTGAGTAAAGGCCCCACTTACTTTGTGGATCCCTAAGAGCAGAAGAAACATGATTCATTTTCTGTTTCTTTTTTAAGGGAACATCCATCCCAGAAACCTGAGAAAGCCCAAACTCAGTATGGCATTCGACAACTGCAGTAGGAACCTCTTCCCTAAAGAGAAACTGCAAAACCCGTCTAGACTCCTCTGAAACAGTCAACTGTAGTTCCCTCTGAACCCCTGAAATGGACATCTGCAAAGCCTCATCGGACATGTTACCCACCAGATCCTCACTGGCCTCCAACCCAGATGCAGTAGAAGAATCTGACAAAGCAACCAGGTGAGCCTCAGGGTTCATAATAACCTCAGGAGAAACTCCCAGCAGAGGCTGGGCAGTGGAAGATTCTGGTCTTACCTTATGCACCTTCTTCTTCCCTGACAGCTGACCCTCAGGGCAGGAAGTTCCATCCATAGTACCTGCAGCAAGAAGCTTAAGACACTGGTTCTCAGGATAAAAGGAAAGGGAAGAAAGCCTACTGTAAAGAGTTTTGTGGACAAATGCCTGACAAACTGAACAAGACGTATGGTCGTGAGCAGCACCTAGGCAAAAAAGACACTTATCGTGGCAGTCTTTATGAAGAATCAGTCTCCCACACTGGCATTTATCCTTCCTGGATGACATTAATCCCCAAACAGCACAAAACAAACAGAAAAAGTAACCAAAAACCCAAGTGGGTGCTTATCTGCAACTGTGAAGACTCCAGCAAACAGGAGTAAGCACAGGAATGCCAACAAACAGAGAAACAGTAAAAAAAAAGGGTGGAGGTAACAGACCAACAGTTAAAACAGTGTTTGGATAGGAGGCAAAGAAATTCTGAGGATGGTATGCCTGAGCGTCACCTTTATGCCCTACCCTACACAAGGAGTGTGTAGGTGATGTTCAGCATACCTTAAAGCAGCGGCAGACTTTGGTAAACTGGCCGGACGGTGGGCTTCACGGCAGGGAATCCCATTTGTAAGGAATAGTGCAGCGGTGACTGTAAGGACATCTGAAGATTTCTGTTAGGGAATCTCATATATCCAAAAGAAGATCAGATATTCTGAGCCATTCTGTGAATTCAAGTGCTGTGCTGCTTGGTCTTTGGAAATGTAGTCAGTTTCAAACATTGATAAACCTTTCTGATTGTGAAAGTCTATTCAATTGGCATGAAGATTGGTCATTATAATCATTAACATATAGCTAGCATAATTAACTGCAAAAAGGTACAAAGTTGACAAAAAGCATGATTATTTATTTGTTGCTAATTTGCTGCTTCCCTTTATAGAAAAAAATACAATAATCTTCTCTTGACTGCAACATAATATTTTGAGTTTAGAAATTATTAATTTTGTGAATTAAAGTATATATTACCCCACTCTACATCAGTAGTATTTGTTTGACAGCCATGTCTTTGTTGTCATAAAAATATGTTTTATTACTGTTATAATAGTCCGTGAATATTGTGGTTATTGTGTGTTGTGCATTACAGTATGCAGACAGTGTTCCTTATGAAAATATGTAGTCTGAATTCCAGTGGCAAATTAATTAGGTTCATATGTTCACAGAGTATTACTAGACAGCTAATCTAGGTGACTCATAAGTAGTCTAGCCACAGTAATACCCAATAAATGTTGTTTTATTCCATAAGGGCTTGGGGGACAGTCCTGTGATGCATTTGCAATTTTATATCTATGCATCCTGGTGGTATTTAAATAGGGTTAGAGAGTTATTTATTTTTTTAATATGATGGCTGAACCTGTTCTGGAGGAGAGGAATTCTTTGGGAGAGGAATCTATTCCTCCAGCGGCTTTTGTTTATGTGCAATAGAAGTTTAGTTCTTTAGAATGGGTGCTTTTGGTGTTATACCATTAGTGTGTATAAAGTCTCATAACACAGGATTGGTTAAGGCTTGTAGTCCAAGTTCATCCTCTAGGAGTCTGTATAAGACAGGGAACAGAGATAAGGTTTTAAGGTATCCTACATAAAACAAGAAGTTCAAACCTTTGATTTTCTTAATGGACTTTCAAAAACCAGGTTATATGTTTGGTCAGATGCATATCGATGGGATTATACAGTAAACTCTCAGTTAACCAGCACCCATGGAGATTGTTAGATGGATAACTGTAGTTTCTGGTTGCTTGAGAGTTACTATTAAAAATAGGCCTGACTAATACTGTACCCTATACTATTTGTTTGGTTTGACTTTCCCTGAGGTTGGGGAGGGAGAAAAATGTATTCCTATCTTCCTTTTTAAAACTGTAAAACTCTAAAAACATAAGGTTTGTTGCTGTGGGGGAAACAGAAAGTGGAACACATGAAAATTGTACTGTATTTCTTTGATTTTTTTTTTTGCCGGTTGCTTGAGTTCTGGTTATCTGAGAGTTTACTGTTTTCAGTAATGAGCCTAGGTACAGCACAATATTAACATCTCGTGTTAACATCCATGGATCTATAAGATGCACCTTTGATAATCAGCTGGGCTAGGTAGGATTTCCTAATGACCACAGTGATGGGGGGGTTAAGGGAGAGCTCATTTACTACAGAGGTAAGTGTCCCTGATAACTGAATCAAGTCTGAAGGAGGAGTCTTCAATGTCATAGTTATAAGGATGTTGGTGTTTACCAAAGGGCAAAATGCTGGCATTTTTGCATTTAGTATTACACCATATTTTGTATGTGAAAGACCATCTTGTAAAATCAGGGATTCTGCAGGAGACTTGATGACACCTATGAATTCGCCATCATTTCCAAACTTGGTCAACCAGAAGTCTTTGACATAAACATGAACACCAGAGAAATAAATACTAAATAGGAGCAGTGCCAGTACACAATTCTGAGGGATACCGCTTGTAACAACCATTTTGGTGGAAAGAGTTTTCCTAAACTTAATCTGTTATAAATTTAAAGCTATAAACTTAAAACTACCACACATACTAAATTGTATTAGCATAAATTAGAATTATTTAAGACCATGCAATGAACTTGCCATTTTTCTTCTGTAAAATAAGTGTTATCACTAATAATGTCTTACATGGCACCACTGAAAATCCTTTCAGAATTAAATGGTGCCTAACAGATGCTTCCTGTGCAACATATACTTCTGGAAATGTTCATCCGGAATTTAGTTTATACTATTCCTTTCTTTAAAAAAATGCTTGTTTGTCTTTTTTTTTTGTTTTGTTTTGTTTTGTTTTGGTTTTTTTTTTTGTCATTTTAGCTAGAACTGAAATAAACTTGAAAGTTGTGAACTGCATTATACCACCAATGAAAACATTTATTTTTTTACTATTTCAGCCAAAGTAGAAATAAACTTTATATTTATAAATTACAGGACACCTAAATGAAAACGCGCACAAACATGAGTTTGTATATATTTTTTCAAAGACCTACTTATGTATTTACAGTAGAACTTGCCTGAACCTATCAATTTAAACTCTCCTTGAACATTTAACGTCTTAGTCAAGATTCCAGAGATTTTCTGGGTACACATTTGATTCACCTGGTGGTCTGAAGCTTGGCTCTAGATGATTGTCACTGATAAAGTGATACCTGTGTGCAAAAATAGGATAAGGGATTGTACATAGATGAATGGATTTAACTCACCAGCAGTTCCTTATCATTTGTATGTTGCTAGTACTGAAGTTGTAGACAACATTCCAACCACCAGTAAAATGGGAGAACAACTATTGTACGTGTAATATTTGATGAATCACAAACATTGCATCTGTCAAGTCACATTTCTGTGTAGTCAATATTTTATTATATCACAACTTGCTGTCTCATAGGTCTTGCAGTTTATAATGAAGTTGTGCAAATCTGGGAAGAGAGTTACTTGTTATTTCATAGTTTTCCCTTTTCTTTGTGATCTCAGAAGTTGTACATAAATATAAATATATTGGATTCACTTCAGAATGTCGAAATACTGAAACATTGAATTTCATATGATCGAGGCTATATGGCTAATGTTTTGGACTATCGAAATTCCGAAACAAATACAAGAAAAAAACAATTTAAATGTTTCTGCAGGGAGGCAAGCTCCCCCCTGCACTCCCCACACCCTCACTACTTAAATATTCCATCTCCAAGATCGCACTACAGCGAGGAAAAGGGAAATTTTCCATTCCATGCTGTATGCAGATCTCCGTTCACAATGTCAAGGTTCTGAAAGTTTGGTCTCGGCCATGTGAAATTCGATATTTCAGGATTTCGGCATTGTGAAGTGTTCCCAAATATATACACACACACACACATATATATATATATATATATATATATATATATATATATATATATATATATATATATATATATATATATATATATATATATATATATATATATATCTATGTGTGTGCACAGAGATCAGGGGTGTGGTAGTAGAATTGTTTCAAAGTGTTTTGCACACTTTGTTATTTGAATTTTTTACCTCTAACTATGACTCATCAAGATGCAAGTTGATAAAGAACCATCTTTCCAAGCACAACTGTTTAGAAATTCAACCACTGAAAAAAATTAAATGTGACCACTTCTTTTTGGGACTTGCTCCCATGTGGATGGCACCCCTTGACAACTCTGATATCCACACTGTTTAATGCGTGTATATATTGTGTTTTGTCAGTCACTCTGTGTATAATGTCTTGTATCTCTTAGGTCTTTATGCCCTCAGGCTAGCTCTGATATTTATTTATTTTATTTAACATTTGTTTACTGGGAAAGTCCAACTTGGAACAAAGCCAATTTTCAGCAGAGGCCTGGAGAAAAATGCTCCAGATGTATGTCCTTGTAGTGTGGGAGGAAACTGGACCACCTGGAGGAAACCCACACAAATGCAGGGAGGACATGCAGACTCCCCACAGAAGGCACCCCAGCCGAGAATTGAACCAGAGAACCTCTTGCTATGAGGCGACAATGCAACTGCTGCACCTCTGCACTGCAATACATTCACTTTGTATGTAATACATGTATAAATTTTATTTCATCATTCACTCTGTATATAATGGCGGATCTACTTTGGAAACTCAAACTTGAAGTTGTGAAAGTTTGAAACTTCAATAAAAAAAAATAAAAAACATTTCTTTTTACATTTATGCAGGGGGGCAAGGCCCCCTGCACTCCACCCCCCACATCCTGCTAATTAAATATACCAACTCCCAGATCACACTACAGTGAAGAGAACAGTAAATTTCCCATTCCGCGCTGTACTGCAATATCCATTTAAACCGTTTGAAGTTTCAAAACTTCAATCTTATGGTCTCCTCCATATAAAGTTTGAAGTATTGAAACTTTGAGCTTCCAAAGTAGACCCATAATGGCATGTGTTTATTGTGTTTACCCCCAATCTGTGACTGAAATAGGTCCATTGGGATCAGTACTCTATTCTGATTAACAAATTAAAAATAAATCAGGTGAAATAATATTACATAGCCACCAGGTGTTATGGCTACATCTGCTTGGTGGGCATTGGGGTTAGCTGGATGACAATAACTGACCCTTGCTCAGTTTAAACAGTCACTATCTGACATTGCAGAGCTTGGGTGCATTTGTGAGAAGTAAGATGGACCACTTAACTAGACACCTGATATGCATAGACAGTAGGCATAGTTGCTGTGTCTATCTTCGCTGAAGAAAAATGACTAGTTGCCTGTTGTTAGTTTGGCTTTAAATGACTAATGTGATTATGTAAAGAAACATGTTATATTTTAATGTGTGGCAACTATTTTTTGGAAGAAAGGTGAAATCCATTATATGGTCATCCTCTTTTAGCACAATTAGATGTCTGAACTGTACCTAGAATGGGCAATAACTGCTTGGTGGTGGGTGCCCGAATGAGAGTTACTGGCCCTGTTGTCACTTGCACAGTGTAACAGTCATCTCCCTAAAAATAAAGAACAAATACATTACAGAATACCTAGACCTTCACAATTTCTAGGGACTGTTGGCCCCCCACACAAAAAGACTGTTACTAGTGGATTTTGACATGGGCATAGTAATCATCTCTGCTCTGAACCTCACCTAGAGTAAAACCAGCTCTTCTCATAGGTATATACAGAAGGTTACAGTACATGTGGGGGTGGGGCTGGGAAGTCTGAGGTTATTTCTTTAACCTACCTACAAGGATGCATGTGTCGTGCCATCCCTAGCAAAACCAAGACTCACTCCTCTAAGAGAAGGAAACCAGTTTGGTGGACCCCTGCCATAAATAGGCTATACAATAGAAGGAGGAAACTAGTTCAGAAAAAAAGCAAATCCCAGGAAGGAAAGACATCCCTGATTAGTATCAGTAAGAGACTAAGGTCCCTCATAAAATCATCCAAGGCTTACTTCGAAAGAAAAAATAGTCAAGGATTCAAAAGATAACCACAAAGCCTTCTTTAGCTATGTTAAGAATCTAAGTGGCAACTTGCAGATATGCACTGAACTAGTGCAAAATAGCACAAAATATACTGAACCTACTGATATTGCCAACATCTTGGCAGATAGATTCAGTGCAAACTTCACCCACTCTCACCCCAAAAAGGGCCCACAACAATACCGGAAAAGTGTAGTGTCCTGGAAATCACAGACGCACAAGTGAAAACAGCCCTTTCAAAAGCCAAAAACACAGCATCAATAGGGCCAGATTGTGTCCCAGGCTGCGTCTTGCATGAACTTCAGAACGAACTATCCCCCCACCTAAACATGCTGTTCAACCTCAGCCTCTCCACAGGCTATGTGCCCATAGAATGGCGCACATCAACGGTTATTCCTCTCCACAAAGGAGGGGCCACAACTGACCCTGATAACTATCGCCCCATAAGCCTGACTAGCCTGGTCTGCAAGGC
Organism: Protopterus annectens; assembly: GCF_019279795.1. Taxonomy (NCBI): domain Eukaryota; kingdom Metazoa; phylum Chordata; order Ceratodontiformes; family Protopteridae; genus Protopterus; species Protopterus annectens. Next base: position 287,713,905 of record NC_056745.1, on the reverse strand, counting down.
TATAGAGCACATCATCATGGAACTCGTTAACAAAGACATTGGGAACCTCCAAACACTTGACCCAACCCAGTTTGCTTTGTTAAGGGCAGATCATGCCTACTAAACCTGGTTGACTTCTTCGAGGCAGTCACCAAGGCCATAGACGAGGGAAGGGTGGTTCACACAGCCTACCTTGACCTCGCCAAGGCTTTCAATACCATTCCCCACTCGGGTATTACAGAAAAACTCACCAGCCTAAACATAAACCCCTACGTCACGAGATGGATTGCCAACTGGCTTACAGACAGACCTCACATGGTAAGAATAGCAGGCTCCAGGTACGACTTTAAACAAGTCACAAGTGGTGTCCCACAAGGCTCGGTCCTGGGACCCCTACTGTTCGGTATATACTTCTCAGAAGTACAGGCAAACACAGGAGGACTATGGCTAACCAAGTTCACTGATGACTGCAAAGTGGGAGCCATAATTGACTCTCTGGCTGACATGGACATCCTCCAAAAGGGCCTTACTGAGACGGACACCTGGTGTCAAAGTCATGGCCTCAAGCTAAATGCCAAAAAATGCATAGTCATCCCATTTAGGAAAAACAAAACACCCACGAATTACCACATAGGTGGCAGCCCCCTTAATACAGAAGAGGTAATAAGAGATCTGGGGACCCAGGTAGATAGTAATCTCTCCTTTGACAATCATATTGCCAAAGTAGTTAGGAAATCCTTCTATGTGGCCCATCAAATTACTAAAGGGTTTGCATCTAGAAATAAAGAGGTTATAGTGCCCCTCCACTCATCACTCATCAGACACATCATAGAGTACAATGCCCCATTTGGGATGTACCTCACAAGACACTTCCAACAGCTGGAAAGACCACGAAAGTACATCACCAAGAGGATTACTGACCTCAAACATATGTCCTATGCAGCCTGACTGAAAAAACTCCAGCTGTACTCAGTGGCATATCAGTTACTCAGAGGTGATCTCTGCCTGACTTACAAAGCCATGTCTAACTCAGAATTGATGGACATGCTCCACCTAAAGAAATCCAAGTCACTGTGAGCCATGCGGTCTAGTGAGCTAAACCTCGCCACAACAATAAATAGAACATGCTGGAGGGATAGATTCCTGTCACAGAGACTCCCCATGCTTTGGAACAAAATTCCAAACTACATTAGGCAGACCCCCTCACTAACACTCTTCAAGAGAAACCTTGACGAGTGGATGGGTAACAGAAAATACACCCTGGGATCACATCATTGGCTCTGCTTGACAGAGGATTAGTTAATCAATGGGGCGGCGAAAGCTGACACACTCTGGCTAGGCTTATAAATGCCCTCGGGCAGATAGCCTAGTACCTACCTATGAACCTATGAACATTCTTCAAAAACCTTAGAAGTCACTATATCCTGTGTTGGGTTAGGGACAGTATGGTCATTATTTCTTTAATTTTTGTCACAGACTTCAGAAAGATGCACAGAGGGTCACTGTAGCTTGTATAATAGCACTGTACTTTCTCAAGAGGTAACAAGTTGGAAACTTTATTTGAATCATTTTCTTTTTCATTTTTCTCACAATCAAATATATGATGCACGTAAAGACGGCTATCTTTTGGGGGAGAGTAGGTATGTTATTTATATATGTCTGACAGCAAATATGTTATGTTCTATTGTTTTTTAGTGCTATCCAGGTCTGCTATTGGGAGGATACAGAGAAGGTGGCTGTCTTTTGGGGAAACGGGCTCAGGATGCATGCTGTATATAACTATGACAGCAGCAACAGCTTGAAATATAACTGTGGGCATTTGTGCCATAGTTTTAATCCCAACTTAACACCAGATGGGGTTATACAGAAAATGGCTGCCTATTTTGAGGTGGGGAGTAGGGGTGAGTTAGTATTCCAAGGTATGATGTATGTATTCCCACAAGCATTTGTCTTCTCAGTGTATTGCAAACCGGTGTTTGGCTATCGTTGAGCATTAAACACTGAATATGACATAATTTTTCTTGAAATATAAAAGTAAAACAAAGAGTTAGAAGGTCACACTGAAAAAACAATCAGAAAAAAATTAAATGAAAACTCCAGCCAAGCTAGAACTTCCAATGAGTGACCTCCCAAGTCTCCTGTAACAGAGGCACATGGGATATATGCAAATGACCCCTATGAACATCAGGTGTTTCAGCTATATGGCGATTCTGATTGCACATAACTTTTACATTTGAAGTCATTATAATGGACAATATCAGGCCAATAAAGTCAAACCCCACTAGCCATGGAAATACATATTTTGACCTTGTTATAACCTCATCAGCATAGCATAAGCAGAGTGTTTGACTAAGCATAAGAAACACAGGGTTGTTATACCCAGCTGATGTCCATTATCATTAGGGTTACTGCAAAATATCCCAAATAACAAATTAAAACAAAGAGTTAGAAGGTCACACTGAAAAAAACTTCAAATGTAAAAGTCATGGGCAATGGGTTATTTTGTAGTCACCCTAATGATAATGGACATCAGCTGGGTATAACAACCCTGTGTTTCTTATGCTTCGGCAAACACTTTGCTTATGCTATGCTGACAAGGTCATAACAAGGTCAAAATATGTATTTCCATGGCTAGTGGGGTTTGGCTTTATTGGCCTGATATTGTCCATTATAATGACTTCAAATGTAAAATTCATGGGCAATCAGAATTGCCATATAGCTGAAACACCTGATGTTCATAAGGTTCATTTGCATATATCCCATGTGCCTCTGTTATAGGAGGTTTGGGAGGTCACTCATTGGAAGTTCTAGCTTGGCTGGAGTTTTCATTTAGTTTTTTTGTGATTGTTTTTTCAGTGTGACCTTCGAACGCTTTGTTATAATTTGTTATTTGGGATATTTTGCAGTCACCCTAATGATAATGGACATCAGCTGGGTATAACAACCCTGTGTTTTTTATTCTTAGTCAAACTCTCTGAGTATGCTATGTGGACAAGGTCATAACAAGGCCGAAATATGCATATACCTAGCTAGTGGGGTTTGGCTTTATTGGCCTGATATTCTCCATTATAATGACTTCAAATGTAGATGTCATATAGCTGAAACACCTGATGTTCATAAGGGTCATTTGCATATATCCCATGGGCCTCTGTTACAGGAGGTTTGGGAGGTCACTCATTGGAAGTTCTAGCTTGAAATATAAGAGTAGAATTGAATCTCTTTTCTGTACTCATGATTTTTGTTCAGGATCAAAAGGCTGGGAAAAAAGTTTTAAAATGCATCTCAGAAAAGTCTATAACTATGTGGCTTTTTGGTGCCTAGCACCCCCAGACCTCCAGTTTAATTTATTTTTTATAGGACAGACTTGTTCAGTTATGATGTGTTGAAAGGATACAGGAAAAAGCAAAACTGGAGTGGAAGAGTGAATTTCTTTCCTTAAATATGATTTTCATTCATACCTGGGTCGTCTAGTATCTAGTGCCATTCCTCAATATGGTTAAAATCTGAGTCAGAAGTGTAGCTGTTTCAAACATTGCCCCTACCCCCTCTGCTCTTCATGTAAAGAGAAAAAAAAGGAAGAAAATAGCCATTTAAGTACCATTTTTGTCCCCTGTCCTGACCTTCTTCTGTACATTTTATTTAAAAAAAAGCAATAATTTCTTCTTTTAAATTGTAGCAAACAATTGCTACAGTTTATACCCTGCCTGAATGGAGTAAAACGGCACTCGTGTTTTAGTTAAAGAAAAAAATATTCTTTTAAACTGTAGGAAACTGCTCACTACAGTTTATACCCTGCCTGCATCCAGTACTACAGCTCTCAGATATTAGTTAAAAAAATATATATTTTGTTGTACTTATAAACTCTAGCAAACTGATTGCTGCTATGTAGCAAGAAGTTTCCACCACACATGGAGTGCAGCAGTGCTCAGATTTGACCGCAAAAGCAATACCAGCTTTTAAAATCTTGTATTGTATTAAAGAGAGATATGGATCAGCTGATTGCTGCTCCCAACATTTTGCACCCAGGACAGTTATCCCTCTTGCCCTGTCCAAGCTATGCTACTGCTCTGAGTTGAGGAGGGAAAAAAAAGTCCTTACCATACTAGCACTCCTCTACTCAGGGGCAAGGTCTGTTCTCACTATACCTATTCAGTTTAATTTACTAAGTAGGAAAAAATACAGGACTGTTCCCTTATCTGGTTCTCCTCAAATCAAGTGCAAGGTCCATTATCACTGATGTTCAATCTGCACTCTTCACCCCTCGAAGCTGAAAAAATATCTTCTGCTTTTAAACTGTAGCAAACCACTTTCTACAAAACATATGTAGATTGTTGCTAGCAGATTACTACAGTTAGAATACTACCCATTATGCACTTCTGCACTGAAGTCATGGCACCAGTTACAGTACTGGCATTCATTTCTAAATGCCAGTCCTGTAATGATGCCCAGTTGTGCTCCCTAACATCTTGTGCCATGGGCAGCTGCCCTCTTTGTTCCAATCTAGCTATGTATCTGTTGTCAGACCTTCCAATGAACAATATGGGTTTATATCCTGATGTATTGACTTTTATTCATCTTTTTGCAGTCCAGGGAATTCTCAAAAGATGCTCAGGTTCTCTAACACCATAGCTTCAAAACACTGATTTTTTTTTCTGGTGTACAGTTTTGTACTCCACCTCTCAATACTGTTTATATTTACTAGGAAAATTATTGCTTTGTGTACCTTTAGTTACAATGAGATGTCTTTAGTCTTTAAAATAGTATGTAGATTTGATGTAGTTTTCTTTCCAAGGAGCAAAACTCTTTTAATTTTATGGATGCAGTCACTATCTACAAAGATATTTGAGCCCAGAAAAATATAATCTATAACTGCTTTCATTTCTTCTCCACCTGTTTGGAAAAATACATGACTGCAAACTTGCAGGCCTACAGATTCCTGGATTTTATCAACACAAACACCCCGGACTAGATAGCCCATACACCCTGTGAGGCATGAACATACTGGAGTTGGTCCTCAGTAACATGAGAAAATGCTGCACCCCACTATTTCAATGTCTTCTCTAGTAAGGTTTAATCATAAATCGGTCTCATCAGAAATAAAAATAAAATCATGGATCCCTGCTAACCCCGAAACATTCATGAACTATTCTAAGGCAAAGTATCTACTATTAATTGATAACCTGGCAAACAGAGGAGACCCCATACACTCACTTTAGATGCATGGACACAGCTGTACCTATAAAGAATAAGCACATAACAAACTCAAAAAAAGCCACCCTGGTGGAATTCCAACAGCAATAGGATGTATAACACAAGGAAGAAAAGTCATGGCAAAAATTAGGAAGTGAAACACCGAGCGGGATGAAATCACTCTCATTGATCTAAGCAAGCAACTGAGAGGGCAAATCAAGTCTACCAAAGTCACATTTCAGGTAAAAATAGCCTTTCAGGCTAAGGACAATCAGAAGGCTTTCTTTAGCTATGTGTACACCCTCAAGGACTATACACAACAATGTGCAGAACTGATTATTGTAAATGGAGAATCCTACACTGAACCAGAAAATATAGCAAATCTACTGGCAGACAAATTGAGCTCCAATTTTTACTCCCCCCCCCCCTCAGGAAAATCCATTGAGCATAAGCTCTTACCCTACCAGCTGTCACTAGGGAGCAGGTCAATATGCTGTCTAAGGCCAAGAATAGTTCATAATCAAACCCTGATAATATTCAAGGATAATTACTAAATAGCATGAAACATAACCTACTAGGACCACTAGAGTCAACATTTAACCAACACTCCAGACAGGGTTCGTGCCATATGAATGGAGAACTGCAACAGTCATCCCTTTACAGAAGGGCAGGCATCTATAAACCATGATAACTACAGACTCGTGGATCTGACTATTCTCATATACAAAGCCATGGAAAGAATTATCATGAAAAGGATTAACAATAATATAAGAAATCATCAGACAGTGGATCCAACTCATATGGTTTTGTCAAGGGCAGATCATGCCTACTCAGCCTGGTGGATGTCTTCAAGAAGGTCAACAAACCAATGGATGAGTGCAAACTGGTATGTTCTGCCAACCTTGACCTGACCAATGCATCTGATATCTCACTCAGGCATTTTAGACAAAATCACTGAATTAATCGTAAATCCCTATCTCACCCACTGGATAGCCAGGTTACTCTCAAACAGGACTAATGGAGTCCCTCTGTTCTTTGCTGGGTCCAATCCTTTTCTGCATCTATGTCTCTGAAGTCAAGGCTGGCCTCAAGGGGCTCCAGCTGATCAAATTTGCAGATGATTACAAACTGGGTACAGTCACAAAATTCCCACCAAGATACTAATATTCCCAAGAGTCACTAACTCAGACAAAAAAATGGTGCCAGAGCCATGGTCTGAGACATAATGCCAGGAAATGCATAATCCTTTGGGGAGTCACCTACCCCTAGAAGCTACTTCATTGAGACCACATCCTTAAGTGTACACCCAGTAGTCAGTGACTTTTATGTGGAGGAATTGGTGTAATGGTTAAGCTGTTACTGGCTGGGCTTGTAGTAGTCTGCAGACTAATAGCCTAGTTTACCTGTGACCTGTGACTTGGGGACACATGTAGACAGTAACCTGGCCTTTGTTCATCATGTGCCTATGGTATTAAGCAAATCATTTTAAGCTGAGCAACTTATAAACAAGGATATGGCATCTAGGTCCAAGGAAGTCATCATTCCACTGTATTTGACTGTCATTAATCATCACACCTCCTTTGGTCTATACACAGCCAGGCACATACAACAACTGGAATTTCCACAGTGTTTCCTCACAAAAAGGATACAGGGCAGAAATAAAATATCCTACACAGATCATCTTAAAGCCCCATTCCTGTACTCAGTCAGCAACAGACTGTTGAGAGATGATCATTGCCTGGCACAAAAGGCATCCTTGAATCCCACACTGATGGACCTTCTGCATCTGTACGAAACAAATAGCATCAAAGTCACCCAATCAATGGACTTAAACCTTGTTTGTTACATAAACAGGACATGTAAAGGGACAGGTATGTGTCTCAGAGAGTAACTCTTCTCTGAAGCAGGCTGTCCATCCATGTGAAGTTGAGTTCCTCCCTATCCCAGTTCAAGTGTAACAGACTAATGAATGGGTAATAAGAAATTCACCCAAGGTATGGCTACTGTGTCCCTAATAGACAGAGGCAACCTATAAATGCTTGACCACTCAAGTCTGAGCCTACATATGTCTTCTTCCAGCTTTTCCCAGTTAGGGGTTACCACAGCAGATCACCTGTCCGCTCATGATTGGCAGTGGAGTTTTACGGTGTTGAGTTGCCAGCTCAGTGCCCAACCTTCCACAGAAGGCACACACACACACACACACACACACACACACACACACACACACACACACACACACACAGCCAATTTGGAGTGTCCAATCCACCTACAGCATGTCTTTGGGATGTGGGAGGAAACCGGAGTACCTGGAGGAAGCCCATGCGACCACAGGGAGGACATGCAAACTCCACACAGAAGGCAGCCCAGCTGAGGATCGAACCAGAGAACCTCTTGCTGTGAGGCAGCAATGCTAACCGCTGCACCACCATGGCTGCCCTCTGAGCCTACATATATCTTTTAGAATAATCCTAATGTCCGTAAAACGTGTCAGATTCATTTGGGAAGCATGGCTAGGATGAAACAGGCCCTGTGGTTGTTGTTAGCCTAGTATATATCTATGAATTTATAAACATGTAAGAATTTCCAATAGTCACTTTTGTGTTTTACAAATTTGCTAAAAAATTACAAGCAAAATTTTGTAGAAGTTTAAACTATTCAGTTGGAATTGCATCACTTCCTGCAGCATTGTTACTGGCAACACTTTCTAGGGGCTAGTTTATTTTATTTTATTTGTATTTATTTTACATTTGTTGACTGGGCTAGTCTGGCTGGATACATGTCCATTTTCAGTAGAGGCCCGGGGAGAAAAGCTCCATGTGCAACACAACAAGCAATATACAATAAAACAATATACAATAAGAACCGATATTAAGTACAGACTTGAAAAAGTTTACAGAAGAACATTTGCAAAATACAGTCAAGAAAGAAGCACCAATAAGTTGTATACTAAAGACAATATAGAAAATAGTATAGATTAGAGCTGATTTGAATAGAATAGGGGAAAACAGTTTTTGTTTTTTCTTTTTTTTTGAAATGTTAACTGCTATACTACCAATAAGCATGGCCAGAGCAGTAATCAATGATGAGCTATAGGTGTATATAAGAAGAATTCAGTCAAAGATACATAATAAACAGATCTCGTAGGGAAGGCAAGTTGAGGCAGGTGGTAATAAGTGAGAAGAAACAGCAGTTAGTCAGGGATAGTACAGGAACATAGCCAGTGTGTCATGAGATAAAGCTTAAGCTTCTTTTTGAAATGTGTATGAGAGGAGAGAGTTGTGAGGTCAGTGGGTAGTAGATTCCATAGCTTACCAATGGTATTACAGAAGAGGGAGTCACCTGCTAAATTGTTGGATCTACAGGTGTTAAACAGAAGTTTATTAGAAGAGCGTAAGTTTTTAGGATTGTGGTAGAGGGTCAGTAGGCTTGAAAGAATAGGAGTATTGGAGGGTTGATACAGGGTTTTGTGGGCAATAGTAAGCTGTGAAAAGTGCAGATGGTGTAGAAACTCTAACCAATCAAGTTGTTTAAGATTTAGACAGTGATGGGTACGGAAAGGAGTGGCAGCAGCAAATCTGGCAATATTATTATAGGATACAGTCAACTTGTTAATGTTGGCTTTAGAAAGGTTTGTATAAATGGGTGAGGCATAGAGTAGAGTAGAGATGAGATGAGTTCTGGCTATAGCAGTACTGGTTGCTGGAGTAAGAAAGGGTTTGATTCTATAGAGGGATCCAAGTTTCTTGTTGACTGTTTTTATAGTACTGTTAATATGTGTGTCAAAGTTGAGGTTGTTGTCTAGATATCAGTCCAAGGAAAACGATGCATGTGAGACCCTTGCACGGCTGAATAAGAAGCATCCAAAAAAACTGAAAACGCCAGCAAGAGGTGGAAAGAGCCAAATCAAAAATGATTTATTGGACACATAGGGTAACAATCCCCTATCAAACAAGTATCCAAACCAGTTTCGGCAAAAACAAAGCCTTCTTCAGTGGATATCAAACAGTAAAAACAGGTAAATCCAATATGTATATATACAATTAGTGTATCAGTGAGAACCAATGAAAACAAGCAAGGTCTAATTCAAAATTGGTCATTAAGACCAGGTACAAACAAGGCTCCAAGTTTTACTATCCACTTTCTTTCATTAAAGTTGAGTATTTCATGCCATTTATATTTATCTCTGCATATACCTTTGATGCAGTCAATAATGACAAATTTAAAAATAGCTGACGTATGTTTGAAACAATGTCTGTATAAAGCATTATTATGGCGTTTGTTCTTAATGTCACTTAGGTGTTCCCCAATTCTTAAATGAAAGGCCCTAGAAGTTTGGCCCACATAAAAAGCAGAACAACTGCAAGTCACCAAATAGATGACCCACTCCATGCTGCAGTTAGCCCAAAACTTAATATTAAAAATCTCAGAAGTGTTCTTACTGCTAAATTCTCGGGTATTTAAAACCCGTACACAATATGAACAGTGACCACAGGGAATACATCCCAATAGGGTCAAAGTAAGTTTTCTTATAGTGACTTAGCATAGATCCTAACGTGCGTCCCCTTCTAAATGAAAAAGAACATCTATCTCCAAGAAAAGAATGAAGTTTCTCGTCTGCCATCAAAATGTTCCAATGTCTATTTACAATATTCATAAAACCCCTAGAATTGCGTCCATAAGTAGTAACCAGCCGTATAGGCTGCTGGACAACATCCTGATTCTTATCTTTGTAACATAATAAATCTTGTCGATTTAAATTTGAAGCCCAGTGTTTGGCCATATGAACTGTACCTGGACGATAACCTCTCTCAATGAATCTACGGGTAAGGTCATCTCGAATAGTTGCATAGGACTGTTGGCTGGAACAAATTCTTCTGGCTCTCAAAAATTGAGATTTTGGCATATTCTGGATGATATGTTGTGGGTGGAAGCTGGTAGCATGTAATAAAGAGTTATATTGGGGAAATTTTCTAAATAAAGTAGTGGACAAAGTATCATCCTCATTCCTGTTCACCTCCACGTCCAGGAATAGTATCCTCGATCTATGGTAGGTCATCTTAAACTCTATTCCCCATATATTATCATTAAGATAGTCAAGAAACTCTTTAAGATAACTCTCATCAGCCTTCCACACCAACCAACAATCATCCAGATAGCGACGCCAGATGTCCATCTCACACATATAAATGTTATGGTTGGGATCATAAATCATGATCTCCTCAATATATGCCATGAAGAGATCGGCATAGATGGGTGCAAAGGATGCACCCATCACTGTCCCTTTAGATTGCCAAAAACATTGATTTTGATAATAAAAAACATTACTGGTCAACACATACTCTGTCAAACATACCAAAAAGGTATTAAATCCAGGTTGATAAAGACCAGATCTAGACAGCCAATAGTCCAGAGCCTGTAAACCTGCCCAATGAGGTATATTAGTGTAGAGAGAGGTAATGTCCAGAGTACATAATAGCCAATGTGGTTCAAGTTGTGTATCATTAATTATGTCCAAAAACTGAGTGGTGTCTTGAATCCTAGCTCTAATAAATCGGAGCAATGGTTTTAAATAATGGGTAAGATATTCAGACAGTGGTTCAGTAAGGGACCCATGTCCAGAGACAATGGGTCAACCTGGGGGATTAGTGGCATGTTTATGTATCTTAGGCAACAAATAAAAATATTGTTGCTTAGGACATGAAACTGTCAGTTGGTTTTTAATAGCCTGTGTAATAATACCCTCTTCTACAGCTTGAGTCAAAAATTGACCAATTTTCAGTTGGAAATGAAGAGATGGATCCAAGGGCATATGCATATAATATTGTTTATCCCCCAGTTGTCTCATGGCCTCCTTATCATAAGATGCCTTATCTTGAACCACCACCGCCCCACCTTTATCAGCTTGAGTGATAACCAAGTTCTTTTCATTCATCAGCTGATCCAGACACTGCACTTCATCCCTGGACAAATTATTATATGATACTGTAAAATCCCTAAGATAACAATGTACATCCTTTAATACATTCTTTTGAAAAACATCTACCAAATGTGTCATAGGTGGATGGAAAGTAGATTTTTTAAACCTAAATTCCTGAGGTGGACCACAATTGCCATCTTCATAAAACAATTTTAAATTTAACAATCGACAAAAGTTGGCCACATCCTGTGCTAACAAATATTCAGAAACAAAAAAACCGGGAACAAAGTTTAACCCTTTATTAAGTATCATAATCTGTGTATTCGTGAGCTCAACTGAAGAAATGTTATAAACATTGGAATTACTAATCAGTGTTCTATCATCATTTTCAAAAGGGACTCCAGACCCTGTTTGGGTTTGTCTCTTTTTGTGTTTCCGCCCCCCTCGTCTGTATCTAAACCCAGAGGGTGGGAAAAGTTTTTCCTTTTAGCATTGGGTGAAACATCTGTATGACTGCCCTCATGATCACCTTCTGTATTCGAGGAAGCATCCTCCCCGGAAGTCAAACTAGAAGACTCCAAACCCTTCTTTAATATGGATTTTGGTCTTTTTCTTTTGGTTTTAGGAGTTGTCTAGATATTCCTAGGAGTTTGGTAGATATGTCTGGAGAGATAATAGTACCATTGTTAGATGTGAGTGTAAAATGTGTAGGGGTGGACTTGTGGGTTGGGGAGAAGAGTAGCAGTTTAGTTTTCTTTGGATTTAGTAGGAGGCAGCGGTTTGTAAACCATTGTTCAACAGTATTAAATGCTTTCTGGGTGATGGTCTGCAGTTCAATTTGAGAAGTAGCTGATCAGATAATAGTGGAGTCATCTGCATACTGAATGCAGGTAGAATGTGGAATTGCTGACTGAAGATCATTAATATAGATGGAAAATAGGAGCGGCCCTAATATGGAGCCCTGAGGGACACCAAGGGAGATGGGGAGGAGATTAGAAAGATTATTGTGCCAGAGAACCACTTGTTTTCTGTTATCAAGGTAAGATTTGAACCAGTTGATGGCTAATGGATCTAGTGATAGAGATTTAACTTCACTGGTTATTGTTTCTGGTTCTAGATCAAAGAACACACCACTGCATATGTCAGTAATGCAAGGATTCTGCTTATGTCATCCTTCTACATAGTCTTGTGTCCTTTTGTTCTCTCCTTCCCATTTTTGCTCTTTATCGTGCCCATTTTTACCTGGAAGTTTCCTTTAGTATTACCAATCTACCTGATGCGGTCTCTAGTCATTCACATTCTGTTTTTTTCTGCTGCAATATTCATACATTGTATTTCTCAGGCCATTTAACGTAATTGTTCAATCTTCATTTTCTGTCATGGAAAGTGATTTTTTTTTAATTTGTGGAATATCTTAAGCTTTTGAATCAAAAGGTTTTTGATTTCTAAATACCTTCTTTCACAGAATTACTACCCATGTCATTACTAAAGCACATTTCAACTTATTTCTTTAATAACAAATCTACTAAAAAAGAGCTCCATAATCATCAGAAGAAGACATTACTGTTTTAGGTGTCTGATAACCTTCTCAAAATGAGATGACTTCTGTCCCATTTCCTCTGCTCATGTCAGCTCCATGGCATAGATGGATAGATAGATAAAGTCCTGTCTGCAGCCTGTGACCTGAGTCCAAATAGTAGCTGAAGTACCTGACAGATCTGGAATAGGAGGATATGTGTGCCCATCTTAGTGAACAGAGAATGGTTCCTGGCTGGCTTGCTAATACTCTAGGCAAAGTGAAGGCTTTACCCTTAGGACCGAGCCAGTGCAGAAAAGTCACTGGGTTTGGTCACCAAAGCTGGTGACAAAAACTCGTAATAAATGCCCAAAAGCCTGTACAATGTATGAGCACACAGGACATGTAGCAAATTACAAGGAAGTAATTTTTGCAGAGAACAAAGACCCCTTGCACCTCCCACACCCCACCACCACACCACTTTATTGTTTACAATTCAAGGTCACTGAAACTCAGAGGAAGAAAATATGTAAAAGCCTAACAAACTCCTACCTAAATCGTTCTAAATGAGTCTGTGAGCTCTGAGAATATATAGTGAGTTCAAGTGCTGACACACAGTGCTCATATGAAATGAGCATAAAATACAGGAACTTACTCTGTTAAGCAATAAAGCTTCAGCAACAGTAAATTGAGCAATTCACTCTTGAGAGCAATGGAAGGACACCTGGCAATGTGATACAGCAATACTGATGAGAAGATATGTAATGGTTACCTGGGCAAAAAGAAAATTGGGATAGTGAGATAATGTAGGCAGGAACCCAAGCATTGCTTAATTCATCATGAAGAAGTCAGATCCTACTATAGTAACTACATTCAATTAATAGTACAGTATTTATTTATTTGTTTATTATTACAGTTGTTGAGCAGGAATCCTAAGCTGAGAAGCCCCATTTTCAGAGAAATCCCAGGTGAGAAAACTAGAACCACGAAAGTAAAAACATTGAAAAATTAAATATAAACACAGTACCATTGAAGAAAATCAAGTATATATCATCATACAACATAATAAGAGAAGAAGAGTACACATCATGAAAATTGTACATGCCTACGAATAACTTGGATGATTCTTCCACTATACAGTTGGCTAAACTAATGTATTACTAAGACTATATACCAAGATGGATCTAGGACATTTCACCGAATGCACATTTCACTGAAACTTATATCACTGAACACAAATCACCGAAAGCACAATTCACCGAAAACACAATTCACCGAAACACATTTCACCGAAAGTGGTATATGGCCTTGTCCCCACTGAAGTGCAACCCTGGAGTTAGTATATATAGTGGGGGGGGGGGACAAGTATACATCATGTTTGGATAAGAGTAGTATTTTGCAATTGCAAGTATGCATGTATATAGTTTAACACATTTAAAATATGCCCCCCACACCCCCCTACTATATATAAATATATATATATATATATATATATATATATATATATATATATATATATATACCAACTCCAGGGTCGCACTACAGTGGGGACAAGGCCATATACCACTTTTGGTGAAATGTGTTTCAGTGAATTGTGTTTTCGGTGAATTAAGCTTTCGGTGAAAAGTGCACACTGATTTAAGTTTCGGTGAAATGTGCATTCGGTGAAATGTCCTAGATCCACCAAGATATACCCCAGTATAGAATGAGTGCATGTTCTATGAACTTGACCTATAAAATATTTGTACTATATATTTATAAAAGTAGTACAACACAAAATAATATGTCCTGCATGAAAATGAAAAGCAAAAATGCATACTGTAGCTATGACAGTAAATTTGCATATATTACAGTGTAGATTACCCACAAAAAAGTAAAATTTTCACACACTGGGAAAAAGTCATATATATAATACTGTGTAATCTGCAGTAACCAAATGAGAATTTTAACACTAAGTGCTTAGCCAGTTTAAAAACACAGACAGATCATCTGTAGAAAAGTTGAGTAAGTGGCTCATGAATGACATTGAGGAACACTGCTGGTTATCTAAACATGGGGAGTACTTAAAGAGGAATAGAAGAACAATGCAGGACCAATTGGCAAGGAGGAAATGCATATTTCAAGATTTAAGCAATACCACAACTGACAATTTAGTATTAGTGGCCAAAGTGAGGTTGTTCATGCAAAACAATCCAATAGCTTAAGTTTTACCTGAGAAATACCCAAAACAATATTTGAAAGAGACATAGAACTGCACTCTTAAAGTAAAGCAGTGGATAAAAAAATAAAATAATTGACCATCACAAAGACTCACAGACTAACAGCATCAAGTGAAACAAAACTCATTTAATAACTACAGTGATGTCATACCATAACATACAAAATACACATGTACTTCATCAGGCCTCATTTATAGCACAGTTGCACTTGCATTTAAATCTAACTTATAAATTCATTATAGCTGGATTGCCCCAGTTGTAACAGAATAATAATTCAATAGAGACTGCTGAATACTGAGCTAAAACTGAAACTTATATTGGGGTTAGCAGGTTTGTTTTGTTGCAGAAAATGTGTAATAGCTTATCCCAAATTGTTTTCTTCTTCATTTACAATTCTCTTTTATGTTTTATACATAATGTTTAATAGACTGTATGCCTGTTTTCTACTCTACACGTTATTATCTTAACTTAAAATACAGACATGAAACACATTACTCTTTTGCTCTTACCTTCCTATATTTTGTTTTCTTTTTTCATGAATTTCTGAACTATAAGCAAAATGTAGCAAAGGTCAAAAATTATACAATGACTAGCCATTAGGATTCAAAAACGTGCACGCTGATTGGCCAGCCCAACCAGTGTGCCTGTTTTAAATCCCACAATATACCAACGGAAAAAGGTCCGGTCACCGGAACTTTTTTCTGTTCGTATATATTCCAAAACTTGGGGGTTTTTTAATTAAAAAAAAAACTATAGTCCGTAGTCCAGACATACCAGAGAGGCAGCATGGAGGAAATACAAAGAAATTCAGGTGCATTATTTAAAACTAAAGACACGTACCTGATTTTATTTGCATTTCCTCCATTCTGTCTCTCTCTCCTACCCCTAAAGTAGCCCAAACTTTTTTTAATAATAATAAAAAAAAAAAAAAAAAAATGGAGCAACGTAGACTTTCTTTTCGCTGTTGCTTCCTTTTCAATGCATTGATGTACTGGGTATGCATGGGAACGCAAGTCCCATACTCATGCTCTGTACATTAAAACAATGCAGCAGTATACCACCAGCCGTGGAAGAACAGTAATGCGCCAATATACAAAGACATTATTTAAGAAAAGTATCTTTTTCATAAATAATGTCATTGTATAATAGCAATAACTGACTCCGTGGTTGTGGTATATTGTAATTTACCCATGGTTGGCTTTAATCATTCAGGCTTCATGATTAAACCACACCAACCTTGGGTAAATCTTCAATATACCACACCACATCATCGGTTATTGCTTAAATATTTAATAAACAAAGTGGTCCTTTCTTACTTTCTGATTTGTGAATGTACTTTTTAAACTGATGAAAATTGGGACAATATCACCTTGTAAGAATTGTACTGGATAGCTTTGCTCAAGAATAGATTTGAACATGAAAATCCCATTCAGATTTACGTATTTTGAGTGATAAAGCATTCAAACAAAAATGTTATGAGTCACCAAATGAATTTAACCTTTGATTCATTTTAACTTACCATTGAAATTTTGAAGACCAAAATTTTAAACCCCCAAAATGTCAAAAATGTAGAACTTTAAAACCGCTTTACAGGGTGCTGAACCACTTACTTTTAAGTAGACTACCTTTGAAGCGACTGCACCTTAAGAGGAGACAAATTGAAGTCTCCATTTTCAAAATTTTGGTCTTCAAAATCATGCCTGTGAACGATTCTATTAATGCAACAGAACAAGAGTTCCCAGGGTCACAGCGCTGGCCTTTAACTTTAGCAGAAATCGGTCAGGTGAAAAGACTATAGAATTCCATTCTTGGAGGACTCTAGATTTTAGATTTTTATCCTACAGTTTATGTGAAAGCTTGAAATGCTAGTTCACTCAGGTTGTTTCTGACATGCACTGATGCTTTCTGCTGGTACCTTTCCTGTGATTGATTATTCTGCTATACTCTTGCTGGGTCTGGTGGGATTGCGGCAAGTCATGTCTTATTCTAAAGGGATTGATTATGACTAGGGAGGAAGGAGAGAGCATGTAGCATCAACACTAACAACAACCAACAGACCAGTGGTTCACTGTTAGTATATAGTTGTAGCCTACCTGAACTGCCAATAGAAATGAGAAATGTAAATGCACAACTTAAAAACAATCACTGAAATATAGTTAAGTGGCATTAACATTGTATCATTCCTCAGATAACTCTGTTCATCAGGGTACTCTTACTTGTCATGGTATTTAACCCCAGTTGCCTTGCATAACTAAATGAAATACTTAACATGCCTTGCACTGTATCATGCTAAAGCTCATTTAAAACTCCAATATCTTCTGTATCCTTCTAGTAAAGAAGTCTGCGAAGCTAAAGATATAATAATGTGCCCTCTATGTGATAAACATTGCCCTTACATGAGATTGTCAGACAGCTGTGTTTATGCCAAGGTACAGTACTACTGTTCTTAATTTTTCTACATGCAAATGTGCTTGCATTATGATTGCAGAAATTGCAATATTTTATGTTGCAGATATGAAGACTGTGTTCAAAATATCAAATTCAATATTTTGATTTGATGCATGGACCCTGTGTGCATGAAAGCCTGAATTTGCATGAGCTTTTCAGATAAGTAGCAAAGTAAAATGTTTTAAATAAATATAGCATAGTGCTTTTCTTTTTTGCAATATAAGTACCAATGTGAAAGTGCTTCATAAGAATGTAAGTGCCTGTAGATGCATTACTAGCGGGCAGTGTTTGTTGTTCGACCAAATACCTTGCCAAACAATTCAATTATGTTGAGGTTGCTACAAAGGAAATATAATACAGGGTGCACTTTTTATCTTTAACACTAAATAAAATGTGTCTCATAAATTGATATATCAACAAAGAGTAAAGGCTAAGCAGTGTTTAAATCAGCCTTACAAGTCTGAAGTGGATAAGGTTTCTGTGATGTGATTTGCATTCTGTTCCTGTTAATATCTGACCTTGAAAAGTGTACAGCATTTCAAATGAGCAGTGTTAGAATTATGCCTCACAGTTACGCTACACTTCAGTAGTATGGGTCAAATTCAGGTCCTAGTGCAATGATTCACAAATGTACGTGCATCACATGCTTGCACTCTATACTGGTTGTTTAGCCCGTAGCAATTGTTTTCATGCAACTCCAAGTTTTGTCTAACTATAAACCTAAAATTTCTATACGCCATATCAAAATGATTGTTGCACATATAGTAAATCTGAGTCTTTAGATGATATCCAGTTTATGCATTACTGTTATGGTAAGGTAATCTGCTAAAGGTATGCTAAAAATGTGACTAGGACTCAAAAAGGAATATGCACTTATTGTATGCACATTAAAAATATTGGTTTCTTGCTGTACCTTTACCAGAATTATTCAGGTTTTATATTGCAACAGCTAGCTTAATTTACCCAACATGTAGCATGTTATAAATAAAAGAACAGAATCTTATTTCTAACTTTGCTTTTCAGTCCATATGCTAAATTTCACTATAGCATGTTTGGAATATTCATTAGTAACCAGTTAACTTTTTAATGCACAGACATAGAGACATGCGCGCGGGTTAGGGTTGCCACCTTTTCAAATGGCCAAAGTGGGACATTTTCAGTAC
Organism: Protopterus annectens; assembly: GCF_019279795.1. Classification (NCBI taxonomy): domain Eukaryota; kingdom Metazoa; phylum Chordata; order Ceratodontiformes; family Protopteridae; genus Protopterus; species Protopterus annectens. Next base: position 287,695,470 of record NC_056745.1, on the reverse strand, counting down.
AAACATCAGATTTTATAGGCCAACACATACCCACGGTCAGTACAAAGGATAGAACTTAACTTTTTTGCCTAAATAAAAGCTTATTTTTGTAGCATTTTAGTTGCTTATTTTGTTTCTTATAACATTTAGGTATTTTAGATACAGAATAACTGTTTTATGCAACTATTGCATAAATTATAGGAAATAATTATGTCCTACAATCTCAGGACATTTGCCATTTTTAATATTTTTTGTCAGGACACAACTGCCCAAAGAGGGACTGTCCCTTGCAAAGTGGGACAGGTGGCAACCCTAGCGTGGGTGCACACATGCACGCACGCACTCACACACACACACACACACACACACACACACACACACACACACACACACACACACACACACACACACACACACACACACACACACACACACACACACACACACACACACACACACATACATATACACACATACACACACAAATATTCAAACTAACAAGTACACAGACAATGCAGCTTGAAAGAGACTATGTAGAAATGACCAGCTGATGATTAAATTAGGATTTTCTTTAACTGGTCAACTGTAGAAGGGTCAAGGTAATATATAATATATAAAATATGGACATTTGTTTGAGACTTCTTAAATCAAACAGGTGAAATTGTGAATCTGAAACATTTACCCCTCTGACAGCACACCAGAGAACTAAAACTAATTGAAATATATATCCAGTGAAAATGTTGATGACACCCGTAGATAACCATTTTATACTAACTCTAAGGTTGCACAACCATGGAAAAAATGGAAATATCCTGCAAGGATGAAAACATGGCTTGCACAACTATGATCTAACAGTCAAGCTGATAAAAGTAAAGAATTTGAAACTTGCATCTTTGAAGAAATAGGATTGGTATAACTATATCCATTTGTTTACCACTCATCAAATGATAGATATTCCATATATATTTTATGGAAAAAACTGAGTGCTGGTATTTTCCAGCTTTCAGTTGTCCTGTGCTTATTTCATTACTCTTAAAAACTTCCACTGATCAACTAGCTGTTACGCTAAACAATTGGAATCTCATCCCCCCACTTGACTCTAGTCTCTGCCCACATTGCTCAAAAACCAACAAGCCACTGCAGCTGTGACTTCTAACACCCATGAGGTTTTTCTTGAGCCTTTCCTACCTGCATGAATGCCTTAAAGGTAACAAAGGCTGAGCATGAAATGGAGGAATGTCTCCCGCATTAAGGGATGAGGGGGGTTGTTACCTACAGAAAATGCTTTTTATTAGTGCCGCAGTTCCTTTTAAAGTGACAAGCTCAACTGCATGCATTATAAGAATGAATCTGAGCTGTCATTTTCAAGGTAATTGACCAAGGTAGTGTGATGTGATCTTTGATGAGTCAGATACGTAATGGATTCACCTAACACTTGGGGTAGCTAGTGTACAGAAGACATACAGAACAGCAACCTGAGCCCCCCACATGATTCGAGCATTGTTTGGTACAGAATGTATAAGGGAACACAGCATTGCAAAATTTGTTCTCTAGATTATAGCACTATGGGGTGTGTGCTAAGCATAGGGCACAGATATCTACCATCTCTGCTCCATACATGATTATAAAATTGTGGGGTCATACTATAAAGAGGGCACACAGAACTGCAGCCTCTGCAAATGCTATTTAGCAAAATGGGATATACACTATACGCAGGCTGCACAACTGTACATACTCTGCTCCCTATGTTATTATAACATAATGGGGTACACACTATATAGAGGGGGGAGAACAACACTGCAGCCCCTGCTCCATGTGTGATTATAGCATAGCAAGGTACCCACTATATAGAGAGTGCACAGTACAGAGAACTAGATTGAGTTACATAAATTCTGAATTCTTCCAGGTGGGGGTAGATTTTCAGTTAATTGCTTTTGTTCTCCAAGGCCAAGAACATTTTAGTTAAGTCTTGATTTTCCTTTTGTGCCGGTATCAGACTATCCAAACACAGGCTAAGTGGATGAAAATCCCACTCCCCCACCATGTTCTTAAACCCAGTTCCACTTTAGTTCTCTGCCCATTATTTTAATTCGACCATAAAACTCCTTCCTTTTCCACTCTTGTTGATTATTGTAATTAATTACAAAAGTATCATTTTACAAAGTCACTACTTTTTAGCTATTCAAATATTTTTTCCTCCCGTTGTTTTCCATAAGCAGATAAATCCGTGGATCTGCACTTTCCAACCATTTCTGTAAACAGCATGGTTGAAATGAACATCATCCTACAATGTAGCAATTGTCTCGTGTTTATGGCCCACCAACTACTACTTAAACAAACTAAAACAGTATGTGAGAGGTGTAGTTATATAATATTAATGGAGATAAAGCTCTCTTACGCACAACCACTACAAATAAGCAGGTTGTCAGTGCCCCATAACACCATAATGAACCAATCACACACACAGCACAGACCAAATACATAGCCCTACATGTGCTGAGGCTCTTAATAGCAGCCTACCTATACCTCTCAACCATACTAAACTGCTCAGTAAATGCCAGTTTTGAGAGCAAAATATTGGGGTGCCACGAATTCTCGCGTGACTCCTTTAATTTCCAAATTTCCTGGTTGTGTTTTTTTTTAATACTCCTGATGTCATCACGTGTAGGGCATGCTCAATGACGTCAGCTTCTGCAGACCAGTCTGGTAGCACATCTTTCTTCCAGTGCTCAGTTCCAGGTAAAAAATGTAATTGTTGTAACTTGTAACTTCTTTTATTTAATGTCTGCCTGCAGGCAGAACGATTTAAATCATTCATGATTACTTTTACTTACTGTGCTTAACATCAGCTTAATTGTGTGTGTTAATGGCTGCAGTCTGCAGAAACTTACTGTGCTACTTATTTAGCAGGAATGGATATTTAGTTTTACTGTTGTATTTCTTCCCGACTCGGCTGCAGGGGGAAACGTACGTGCTTGGCTGTCTTAATGGCTGCAGAAAGTGCTTGCTTGCATCTTAACGGCTGAAACATACATTTGCTTGCTATTCTCTCTTAGAAGCTGAAATGCTAGCTATTTTCTCATAAGGTGTGTGTGTAGCAGGATATTTAGTTTTACTGTGCTGTTGCATTACATTTCTTCCCAGCTCAGCTGCAGGAGAAACATACACGCTCAGTTCTCTTGTCTTAACAGCTGCAGACAGTGCTTGCCAAGTGTGCGTGCAGGTTTTATCTGCACCATTTCAGTTTATCTGCAAGTTTTATCTGCTGAGCTGGACTGTGGCATTAACTGTTGGTATGTATTTCGCTGTGCAATTAATTTACCAGAAGTCCATGCAAGTGTGCAAGACAAGTTAGGGTCATTTTAGTTTATCTGCTGTGCAATTAATTTACGTCCATGCAAGTGTGCAAGACAAATTGGGGCCGTTTCTATTTATATGCAAGTTTATCTGCACTCCATTCTCTTAATGACTGCAGACAGTGCTTGCCAAGTGTGCGTGCAGGTTTTATATAGTGGCATTAACCATTGATGTGTATTTCGCTGTGCAATTTAATTTATCAGAAGTCTGTGCAAGTCAAGTTGGGGCCATTTAGTGTGCAAGTCAAGTTGTGGCCGTTTCTATTTATCTGCAAGTTTTATCTGCGCTCAGTTCTCTTAATAGCTGCAGATAGTGCTTGTTAAATGTGCATGTAGGTTTTATTTAGTGGCATTAACCATTGGTGTATATTTTGCTGTACAATTTAATGTATCAGAAGTCCATGCAAGTTTTATTTTGTGGCATCAACAGTTGGTGTGTATTTCGCTGTGCAATTTAATGCATCAGAAGTCTGTGTAAGTCAAGTTGGGGCCGTGTGTGTGTGTGTGTGTGTGTGTGTGTGTGTGTGTGTGTGTGTGTGTGTGTGTGTGTGTGTGTGTGAAATGCCCCAGTTAGCCATGTCTTATGGTAACAATTAGTCAGACTTAAACCCTGTACCTTAGATACAAGGAGCAAGAGCCTAAATTCCCTACCCACACCGGCTTTAAATTGTTCCTCTTAAAATTTGTGGTTTTCTAGCAAATTAGTGAGAACTGACTTCACTAAATAATGATAGGAAGACTAAAACTTAAATGGCTATCTTTCAGGAAATGCATGATAACACAAAACACTTTATTCTAGTAAGTAACAACTTTTCTAAGATTGTACAAGCAATGTTTAAAATGTGTGCCTGGTTTGCCCCCCCCCCCCCATAAATGTTGGCTTCTTCCAGATTTCTTAAGTTGTGCTTCATAGTTCCTCAGGGCGAGAGAAGTTTAGTGCTGCTTATGTGAAGCCTGTTTGTGTTAGTAGTACAACAGGTAGAATACTTACCTTTGATGCAGAATGCTGTGGGTTCTACTCCCACAGTATGTAGATGGATTGCGGGTACTGTACTGTGTTTTTTTTTTTTAAAGGGGGTGGAATCTGCAGTCCTGAAAATGTCCTTCTTTGGAGGAGTTACCTAGCAGCTATGAACTTGTTATCAGTTTGACATTGATTTCCTATTGAAATATTACTAGCTTATCATTTTTTAATGTAACATAGGTAGTTTATTCTTCAAGGGCAACAGGCACTTTACTTGTAGATGAACTAATGAAATAGAAAGTTGTTTGTTAGCAGCAACCTCTTCATTAGTTACAGATCTCTTTAATGTGAAATTATTTAGATGACTTTTACTTCTGCAGAGATTGTGCATATTTACTGATACTGGTGGACTGTAGAAGTCTGAGCAGACTTTTATGATGGAAATATTCTGAATTGGGCAGTGTTGACATTATTGGTTCATGCATTTTGTTTCATTGCTTACTAGAAAAATGTTAAAAACAATACATTTAAAACATGCTCTAACAAGTGTGCTGTATTATACAAGGAATATAATTTAATACAGTCAGGAAGGTGTATCAAAGAACATATGTATGTTTTGTGTGCAAGGGGCCTATGATTTTGAAAACAGCCCAAAGGTAATCTTTATCTGCCACTGGCTGGATGCATTTTCTTTGAATGTGGGTTTCAGTGCTGTTTCAATGAATGTGAGTTTCAAGGGCAGAGACGTTTTAATGCTAAGTCTATCTTCATTGTGAGACTGTATTGCTTTGTTTAACAGATGTCTATTAGTGTTTGTGCTATAAAATGTAAAATACCTCCTCCTACCACCCAATACTACAACCTGTGAGAGATGCACTTACATAGCCAAACTGGAAGCAAAGCTCTCTCCACCCATGATTGTGCTAGACAGTCAAGAGGAGAAGGTTAACACCCGCACTACACCTCAAGCAACATATAGCCCTTCTAAACTCACACCAACACCCACACATAACAACAATAAATCCACATATGTGAAGGCCCTTAACTGTAACCTGCACTGAAATGCAAACAAACACCAATTACAACCAAAGTGTCACATAGCTCACAACACCAGTGTGCCACCCAGCAACAGCCCCTAAGGCAAGACAACATACCTAACACTTTAGTCATAGGTGACTCTATAGTCAGGCACACTGATGTCCCACTCACCAGGCTGAACAAGGAAAAAATTACAGTGAGCTGCCTGTCGGCTGCCAGGATCCGCCACATAACTCATGCACTCAAGTCACTCCACAACAAGTACACATATGACTCTGTCATTGTCCATGTTGGAGTGAATGACTTGAGACATACCTCCCTGGACTACATGAAAAGAGACATGGAAGACCTCTCAGATCATGTGGCCCAGGCAGGTATGACCCTAGCCCTGAGTAGCATCCTGCCTTCACCCAGAATGATACCACAATATAAGGACAAAATGATTGACTTCAACAATTGGCTAAGCTTCTGGTGTCATTCAAAGGGGATCCAGTATCTGTATGCCTGGGATGACATGATCGACAGGTCACGATGCTTTGCTAGAGATGGTCTGCACCTGTCGCCCCTGGGATTCAGGTTACTGGCAAAGGCTCTTGCCACCCCTATAGTGCCTTTTTTTAGGCAAAGTTCAAAGGACAAAACCACCACCGTAACAGGTACAAGCATGCAAAATCTGATGGTAATGCTACTCAATGCTAGAAGTCTAAACCTCAAAATGCACTCTCTTGAGGCACTCCTAAAAATGGAGAACATCAATATCTGTGCAGTAACTGAGACCTGCTTCAAGGCTCCAGAGAGCACCCCTGCAATACCAGGCTCGAAACACTAAAGGTGGAGGAGTGTCTATATTCACCAAGGATATTCACACCACCAGGTTAGTTGCCCAACACAATGCGTCTGAAATTCTCCAGGTGCAACTAACACTAGGTAAGACTGCAATTCAAATTGTAGCTTACTACAGATCCCCCACCATGCCCCAAGATTCTCACTACACCTTTCTAAACATACTGAAAAATATTAATATGCAACCAAACACCCTAATACTGGGTGATTTAAATACCCTGCCATTAACTGGGAAAACTACTCATGTACCAACACCTTTGCCCAACGGTTCTTGGAATTCATACATTCTAATGCCCTGGATCAACTAATCCATAGTCCCACCAGGGGCTCCAATATCCTAGACCTGGTTATTACCAACATGGGAAATTGATGCTCCACACCTATGGTCACCCCCTCGTTGGTCAGGTCAGACCATAAGCTAATCACCCTTAACATCCACATCTCACCCCAACCCCCAGTAAGGAAACCTCCATAAAAAACTTCTCCAAAGCCAACTTCATGCTACTCAAGTCAGAAGTTACAAACTTCATGACACCCATGCAGACAGGAACTGAAAGTTCGACTGCTGAGTCCTACACTAAGGCACTGTACGAGCACATCCACTCATGCATGAATCATGCCATCCCAGTTAGAACCAAGATGCACTCCTCCAAAAAAAGGAAGCCAATCTGGTGGTCCCTTGTCATAAACAAACTTTACAATAAAAGGAAGAAACTGTTGCAGAAAAGAGGAAAATCCCAGGATGCAAAAAATTCCCTTACCAGCCTCAGTAAGAAGCTGAGATCCCTCATAAAATCCTCCAAAGCTAGTTACGAAAACAAAATTGCCAAAGATTCCAAAGACAACCACAAGTCATTCCATAACTATGTCAAGCATCTAAATGGCAATGCTCAGATCTGCTCTGAGCTACAACAGAATGGCATTAAATATACTGATCCCAAGGATATTGCCAATATCCTGGCAGATTGATTCAGTGCCAACTTCACCCCCCTCTCACACCCTAAATGGCCCATCTCAATACCGGAAGATTGCCAAATTCCAGTAATAATGGCCACACAGGTAAAAAAACACACTCTCCAAAGATAAGAATACAGCATCCATGGGACCAGATGACATCCTGGGCTGTGTACTACATGAACTACAAAATGAAATGGCACCTCACCTAAGTGTCATGTTTAATCATACCCTCACCTCAGGCTTCATGCCCACTGAGTGGCGCATAGCTACAGTTATCCCACTCCACAAGGGGGTCCACCTTGGATCCCGGGAACTACCGTCCCATCAGTCTGACGAGCCTGATCTGCAAGGCCATGGAATGTATTATCATGGAACTTATAAACAAAGACATTGGCAACCTTCAAACACTGGACCCTACCCAGTTTGGGTTCGTGAAGGGCCGATCTTGTCTCCTGAACCTGATTGACTTCTTTGAATCAGTCTCCAGAGCCGTGGACGATGGTAAGGCAGTCCACACAGCCTATCTGGACCTCGCCAAGGCCTTTGACACCATCCCCCACTCTGGAATCATAGATAAACTTACTAAGCTGGGCATTAATCCCTACATCACTCAATGGGTTGCCAACTGGCTTACTTACAGAACCCACACTGTAAAAGTAGCTGACTCCAAATCCAGCTCCAGACAAGTGTTAAGTGGAGTACCTCAGGGTTCAGTCCTGGGACTGCTCTTGTTTGGCATCTACTTCTCTGAAGTACAGACCAACACTAAGGGACTCTGGCTAACAATGTTCACAGATGACTGCAAACTGGGAGCCATTATTGAATCCCCAAATGATGTCGATACTCTACAAAAGGGCCTTACAGAAACAGATGCTTGGTGCCAGAACCATGGGCTCAAGCTCAGTGTCAAGAAATGTATAGTTATCCCCTTTGGGATAAAATATGTACCCGTGAATTACCACATAGGTGGCAGGACACTAAACACCGAAAGTGTGATAAGAGACTTAGGGACACAGGTGGACAGTGGCCTCACCTTCAATAACCACATCGTCACAACAGTCAGGAAATCCTTCTATGTGGCACACCTCTTCACTAAGGGCTTTTCATCCAGAAAAAAGGAGTTCATTGTCCCACTGTACTCATCTCTCATTAGACCCATTATAGAATACAACACTCCATTTGGTATGTACCTCTCAAAACATCTGCAACAACTGGAAAGGCTGCAGAAATACCTCACTAAAAGAATCACAGGCGTAAAGCAGATGCCCTATGCTGACCGCCTTAAAAAACTCCAGCTATACTCTGTCACATATCATCTACTCCGAGGTGATCTCTGCTTAACATACAAGGCCATGTCAAACCCAGAGCTGTTGGACACGCTACACTTAAAGAAATCCCAATCCCTCAGAACCACATGCTCCAGGGGTCTAAACCTTGTCATCAGAATAAACAAAACATGCTGGAGGGATAGGTTCCTGATCCAGAGACTCCCCAGACTCCGGAATAGACTGCCCATACATGTCAAGCAGAACCCCTCTTTGGCCCTCTTCAAAAGGAACCTTGATGACTGGATGGGAGAAAGGAAATTCACCCCAGGGATCACGTCAGTCGCCCTGCTAGACAGGGGTCCAGGAAAGTAAATAGTGTGGAAGGAAATAGCCAGGGAATTGTTATGGCTAGGCTTGTATAGGCCCTAGGGCCAATAGCCTAGTACCAACCTATGAACCTATAAAAGTTTTAAATGAAATCCAAATAATCATTGTAGAAATAAAGCAGTATGCACATTACACTGTTTATGGTAAATGGGGCGAAATAGCCAAGTAATGGGACATTGGAATGGCTGCGGGGGAACCTGGGGTCATATTTTGGTTGTCTGTTCTTCAGGTTACGTTTGAAAGCTGGTATCCCACAATTCCATTGAAGTGGGAGTGGTTGCATAATTATGTATGCAAATGTTATGTTAATCAGCATACAGATTTGTACCTATTTTTCATGGGCCTTTGTCCAGATTTTTGATGTGTCCATGTTAAGAGGTATGCCTAAACCACAAAGCCCTCTTAAATGTAACCTAAGAGACAAGTACCCTCAGCAGCCTCACAAATACACATTAAAGGCAACAGCCATCATGAAGCATACATCAAAGAGTCAGTTGTCTTAGGTCAAAGCCCATAAGGCAAACCTCCACATAATCCAGTACTCAAGTTATACGTGACGCCATAGTGACATACACTGATATGCCACTAACCAGGCTTCACAAGAAAGAGGGTCATGGTCATTATTTTAATGGATGTTGCTCTTTGAAGGCTGTATGTAAAGACGAAGTGCTAAGTCTGGTTTAATAAACTGGAATTTTGTTAGTACATTTCTGTGTCCGTTTTTTTTTGTTTGTTTTATTTTTTTTATTTTTTTTTTTTGCATATATGGTTGTTTTTTATTTATTATTGGGTCGAATGGCTACGGATTCTTTCAACAATGTTCCCTGAATTTTACGGGAGGATAGTGCTGAGCAAGGACAATGTTCGATAGATGAATATGTCTTCCAGGTGAATTACCGAGCTGTTAAAACAGAAGAGGCTGTAGAATTGTTTTGGGATAAATACTCTGCTGACCGAAATTGGAGGATGGAAGACCCTTTTTCCACTGCGGGGTTTAAAGGAACAGTTGGAGTATCAGCAGAGATACGAGAGTTGCATGATAAACTTGAAAAGGCTTTGTTTAAAGAGACAAGTACTTACTTTAATATTTTATGCCTTAAAAGATATGTAGAGTTGGATATTGCCCCACGAGGGCTTAGAGCCTTTAAAAATCCAACGACTATCTTTGATGCGAGTGACGAAAGAGAATTGGTGTTTAAAAATAGATGGATATCAGCAGCAGATAAATGTTCAATGGAGTGGGTGCAAATACTTATTCAATGGCACTTTATAAAACATAAAAAAATAAAAGAGGAAGTGCTGACTATAAATAAAGAATTGAGTAAACATATGAGTTCAAAAAGACAAGATGATTTTTTGTCTGAGATTAATAATAGACTGAAAGAATTTGAAACTGAACTCACTGAAAGGAAAAAAGCATAACATTAATAGAGATATCAAGGATTATAAATTGCAAAGAGCGTTTCTATGGAAATGCAATCACAAGACTGTACCGTGTGAATGGAAGGGAGGAGCTAAGTCGGGCCCCTCTGTGTCGTTTGTCTCAACAGATGAAACAGAAGTGACGACAGAAGCAGAGAGTGAGGAGAATGAAGGATATCCACCTTTACCAGCAGCACAACGGCCTGTTGAACATGCTCAACGGTTTCAGAATGAAGCCCCAGGCAAAACTCAAAGAACGGGTATAGAAAAGAGGCAGAGGCAAATGGGAAAATAAGCAAGATTTAAACAAAACAGTTTCAGAACACATAAAACAAAAAGACCTATGTGGTATTAACACCCAAAATTATTTAATTTTGAATATTTCTGCTATGAATGTTTCTGATATAGTTTGTTCTGTATTACAGTTACGGCCGGAGATAATGCATTGGCTGGAGGTCAGGAACGAACCTTGTACCTTGTGCATGGGAGGCGAATACCTTAACCGCTTCGCTATTTGATCTCTCAATAAAGGAAATACTTTGAATCCAGTTTGCAGTAACAGTGCTTTGTTTTGAGTGTTTTGTGGACTAGTAGCACTGGTTGGCTTCTTTTTTATTTATTATTGTATTACAGTTAGGTTTAAAGTTCATACCAACGTCTCTTCCATGATTTCATGTCTTGAAATATGAGTTGTTTAGGCTAGGAAGGAAACTTCATTTAATGGATTTTTTTGCATCAAATAATATAGAAGAAGAATGTGATTTAGATGCGAATCTGGAAGATTCATTTTTTCATGTAATTCAGATGAGAATGCTTTAAATGACTATATTAATGCATATATGCTGCTAAGCACAGAAAATGTTCCAGTTTATAGTGACTTTATACCTCTATATGTTAATCAAAATATTCAGCATTTTGTGTCTGTGTTGAATTTTAAAGTAGAGAATTTGTATTATGATTTTGTATGAAAAAAGAAAAATGCACAATATAATCTAAGTAAAGAACAATGATTTGCTTTTAGGCAATTATGTCCAGATCGTAGATTAGTTGTGAAAATGTCTGATAAAGGGGATACAGTTGTGATAACGAATCATGAACAGTACGCCACAATGTGTTACATACATTTAAATAATAAGACAGTCTATGAACAATGTGAAGTAGGGAAGTATGAAATAGCAATGAACGAATAATCAGAGTTATTAAATAAAGGGGTACGCCTAGGCTATTTTAGTAAAAAAGATGTAGAAAAAAAGTTTGATATTAAAACCACATGTATAGCATCATTTTATTGTAAGTCTAAAATACATAAAGGAGTAGAAAACCTACAAGATAGACCAATAGTAGCTGCGGAAAAATATTTCTTGAAAAATCTTGGAATTTTACTGCATGAGTATTTTAAACCTTTGGTGGTGAAAATTCCATTGTATATAAAAGACAGCCAGGATTTTCTAAGTAAGATTAAAAATATTATTTGGGAAGAGGACATGTACTGGCTAAGTTTAGATGTAGCTAGTTTGTATCCTAACATCCAGCATAAAGTGGGGTATCAAAGTGATCTTGCATTGTTTAGGAGACACTCCTGTAACTCAGTACGTAGTGGAATAATTATACTTTTGTCTTACAAATCATTTTTTCAGATTTAATGGACAAATCTACCATCAATTGCAGGGTACAGTCCTGGGGGCCTCGTTTGTCCCCATGAATTCAAATTTAGTGATTGCAGAATTTGAACAAAGTAAGATATATATAGACACAAGTTTTTTGAAAGACATGTTGTTCAGTATTTCTGCTACATAGATGATTTGGTTTTCTTATGTAAAGGAGGGGATGAAGAAATAGAATTTTTTATTCAAGATATTCAAAATAATAGTTTTGGTTTGAAATTTGATGGGATAAAAAAAGGTAATAATATCCCATATTTAGATATTAGATTAATAGGAAGAGTTGGACGTCAGGTTGAGACAAATATATATAGAAAATGTGATTTGCATGGAAGCAGTTGTCACCCAGCGCATCTGATTTCCATGATACCATATAATGAGTTCTTACGTCTAGAAAAATTATGTAGCAAAGATGAAAACCTGTATGGGGAAATGTGTAAGACAGCGGAAATGTTTGTTGATAGAGGGTATAATATCAATGAAGTAATAAAAGCTGGCTGTGAAGTATTGGATAGACGTTATAGGAATACATGTAATAGCGTTACATCTAATGGAAGATATAATAAATATAGGGAGAGACAGTCACAAATGAGAAAAGAAGTTTATTTTGTGACAACCTACAATATAGTGACTACGAAAAGTATTAGATAAGTTAAAAACTATTGGTCACTGTTATTAAGGGAGAAAGATCTAAAAGAAATAATGCCGACTAATGTCCAAATATCTTACAAAAGGGGTAGAAACCTGACTGATATGCTAATACATAAAGATTTTACTCCACCAAATGCTATATTATATAGCGAAATGTTGGTAAATAAGGGAACTTACACATGCAATAAATGTTGCAAATATGTAGTAAGGAGATTTGAAAATATTAATGGCGTACACTTTATATCAAATGGACTGTATAATTGCAACACAGAAAGTGTTATATATTTATTAAAATGTGGCTTTGGACTATATTATGTTGGAAAAACAGTTAGGTCTTTTAAAAAAATGTATACAGGAACATGTAAAGGATTATTAATGTAAAAATAGAAAGACCTTTGGGGGCTCATTTAAAGTTGTGTCACAACTCAAATCCAAGTTTAAAAGCAACAATTTTAGAACAGGTGAAATTACAATTGGGTGAATGTAGAGAAATAAAAAATAAGTTGTTGTATAAAGATACATTGTTTATTTTAAAATACAATACAATGGAGCCATTAGGCTTGAAAAAAGAATGTAATTGGAGGGTGGTAATTAGATAATTGAAAACTAATTGAATAGAATATTGTATATAAAAAGGGAGTTTATTTTAATGGGTGTTACTCTTTGAAGGCTGTATGTAAAGCCAAAGCACTGTCTGATTTAATAAACTGGAATTGTGTTAGTATATTTCTGTGACCAATTTTTTGTTGCTTTATTTAAATTTTTTTTTTTTGCATGTACGGATGTTTTTTACCATTTCCTAGGTGACTTCAGCTTCCTTTCCATCAAGTGGGAGACTTACATATCATCAAACATATACACCCATACATTTCTAGACTTCATTAGTACACATTCTCATGACCAGGTAGTCTGCATCCCAACCATGTGTGATAATATCCCAAACTTGGACCCTAAAGGTATGGGACAGCTACACTCCTTACCAGTTATAGCTTCCTTATTGGATAAATCAAACCACAAAAAAGTGGCATTGCCCATAAGACTGAAGCTGAAAGCTTATTCCAGTACCCCAGTATTCATAGATTATGCTGTGACTAATCTACTAAAACTGAACAATGACCTTGCTTAAACTCAAAATCCCATTCCAACTTGATGACTTCACTGCTTATGCAGAATCCTTTACTACCCAATTCTATACACATGCAAATAACTACACAGATGTAGCTGCACCCTTCAAAGTAAATAAAATGTTAAATATAAAAATAAACCCATGTGGTAGAACCAAAATATAAATAGGATCTATAAGAAAAGAAAAATGTTCACTGCACACAAAAATAGGTTTAAATCTCATTATGCCAAAAATTATCTGGCTAAATTTAACAGGGAACTCTGGTCCCTGATTAAATCAATCAAAGCCAGAAATGAGGTAAAAATAGTCACCCAAGTGTAAGCTTATCGCAAAGCCTTCTTTAACTATGATATAAACATCATAAACAATTCCCAGCACTGCACAGAGCTAATAGTAAATGAAATCACATACTCAGACTCAAAGGGCATAGCCAAGTTACTGTTGGACAAGTTTAGCCCAGCCTTTACCCCCCACTCCCCTTCTATATTCCCAGAGCACATACCCATATTGTTACCCTCTTAAATCTCAGAAGAATAAGTCCTAAAGACACTATCCAAGGCCAAGAACGCTACTTCTGTGGGACCAGATAATACCAAAAGCTGCCTAATGTTCAGTCTGAAACAGGACTTGTTAGACCCCCTACAGAGGCTATTCAGTATCAGCCTCCAAATAAGTTTTGTGTCAGATGAATGGAGGACAGCAACAGTCGTCATCCCCTTGCAAAAAGGTGGTATGTCAACCGACTCAGGTTACAGATCTATAAGGCTGACTGGCCTCATCTGTACGGCTAAGGAAAGGATCACTATGGAATTAATAAATAAGGACATAGATAACTTGCAAACTCTCGCCCCAAGCCAGTTTAGTATCATCAAGAGAAGTGCCAATCAACTTAACCTGGTCGACTTCCTTGAGGAAGTTACTGAAGCAATGGATGAGGGCAAATTAGTACACACTTCTAAATGTAAATCCCTGTACAACTCATTAGATAGCTAATTTTACTCACAAACAGAACCCAGGAAATTAAGGAGGGCAGCTGTATGTCCTCCAAATGATCCGTCACTAGTGGTGTACACCAGGGTTCAGTCCTTGGGCCACTCCTCTTTGGCATTTACTTATTTGAGGCCAAAGCAAATGTCAAGGGTCTATGGCTAAGCAAATCGGCAGATGACTGTAAACTTTGTGCAATCATTAATACCCCAGAGGAAGCCAAGATCCTCCAAGAAGTCCCCTCCCAAACAAAAAAACTGCTGTGAAAAACATGTGAAAAACATCTAAATGCCAAGAAATGAATACTAGTATACTATGGCAAGCTTGCCTTCCTATGTAAATATCACATCGACCATCCTCCCACCGCCAATGGCTGATTGTTTAGTCAGGGATTTGGGAACCTATGTAAGCAATGAACTGTCATTTGATCACCATGTATGCATTATTGTAATGAGGTCCTTTTTCCATTGCACAAGTTATATCCAAAGGTATTGTATCCAAGTCAAAGGATGAACTCATTCAAGTGCACTCATCTCTCATTAGGCCGATTACTGAGTATAATGCCCCTTTCAGTATTTAACTGTCCAAACACTTGTCACAACTAGAAAGACTGCTATGCTGTCTCACTAAAAAAATCAAGGGCTTAAATCATTAATGCTATGCAGATTGACTCAAAGTGTTGTCCCTCTTCTCGGCATCATACAGGCTCTAAGACGTGACCTCAGCTTTACGTACGAAGCCTTAAAAGACCCTCTCCTTCATGACTTAATATACATTCACAAGTCCAATAGTAATTTGAACACTTTCTTAAGGGATCTCAGTCTCTTTTGCAACATAAATAAGACACATTGGAAGGGTAAATATTTATCACACAGAATACCACTTCTAAGGAACTATCTTCCACTCAACCAAAAGCAAAGTCCTTCCTTTACTCTGTTCAAATGTAATTTGGGTGTATGGATGGGAAACCACAAATTCAGCCATTGTATAGCACTCATGTCCATCCTGGATAGACAGTGAGCAAATGTCCCAACATATCCTTATTCTGGCAACCTCTAGGTTACTTATACACAAAACGCAAGGGTCAAAAAACTACTATGAGAATGTAAGGCTAGGCTTCTTTGGATCCTCATCGATCAATAGCCTAGTAAGTACCAGTGAACCTATGAATCTATTACCGATAGTGCACAGTAAAGTGTTGCAAGTGTGCAGAGGTCACAGCACAAGATGTATCAAATACAGAGCATATCAGGCTGTGTATCCTATACTGCAAGCGTGCACAAGGCACTATGAGGGTTATGCACTTATGCTGAGGGTACACAGCAGTACTTTATAGTCTTAACAGAGAAGGCACTTGCTTATTTAAGCAGCCTTACATTTAGCTGCAGGGCCTGTAGGAAGCATTGAGACAACTATAACCCATGCAGACCATTGCAGCTAGGTTAGTATGTAAGAATGAGCAAAGAAACTCAGAAACTTACTCAACAGCATTGTGAGTATTATCTGTTCCTGATTCAACAGCATTGTGAGTATTACCTGTTCCTGATTCAACAGCATTGTGAGTATTACCTGTTCCTGATTCAACAGCATTGTGAGTATTACCTGTTCCTGATTCAACAGTATTGTGAGTATTACCTGTTCCTGATTCAACAGTATTGTGAGTATTACCTGTTCCTGATTGCTCTCATTGGGACTCCATGTATTGTGATTAATATCACTGACGCATAGAGTCCTGCTATGTTACAGCTGCTTATTGGACTGGGCTGTTGTCAACCCAGCTCCACATGCATCAGGAGCAGCAACAGCAGCAGCTGTATATGGGTAACAACATAAACCTGAGACTCTGAGCATGTACGTGTGCATTTGTATGTGTGTATGTGTATGTTCGGTGAGTTACATTATAGATGATTGCAGTCTGTTTGACTGAACTCTAAATGTCAAAACTCAAATGGCCAAAATCATCCAAGGTTAGATTCTTAGGTACAGTAGAACTACTGTGTACATTAATGGGATGTTTCTCCTTTTAGCACTGCTTTTTGACAATAGACTTAGCATATATATTCATTGGGCATGCAGGATTGGCCACCTCAACCCCAACATGAAGAGTGCAGGCCAGCTTAACTGTCTGCAAAAAACATTCCTTTTCTTTGTGGGAGATTTTAGGAGAAATGTATTTCTTAATCAGTTGTGGTAAATCAAAGTTTTTATAGTAGAATTCCAGTGGGTGGGTGTGTCTATGAGTTTGTGTATAAGATGAATAATAAACTGGCTGACAGAACCCATGTATTTAAAGCAGCAGCTGCCTCCTTAGAAAAAAAAAAGTGACTAGTTGCATTCATCAGGGCACAGTACTGGAACTCATTCTCTTCAGCATCAACTTCTTAGATCACTGAACCACTAATCCAGACCTATGACTAACTAAATCTGCTGATTACTGCAAGGTGGGCATTGTCATTTACTATGCATGCAGTACCACGAACCTAACAGCATGGGCTAAACCATGCAGATCTATAGTGTATTACAAAGGCTTAAATTACATGTAAAGAATTGTAGGATTAAACAAAACTCAACAGCAGTTTACAGCTTAGATACCACCCCTATTCCAGACAGATATGGTCATCAAAGATCTTAGCACCGTCATTGACAACGCCTTATCCTTTGACAACCATGTAGTAACAGTAGTGAGAAAATCCTTCCATCTAGTCAAATTAATAAAGCTAATCAAGTCAAAATAATATCTATACTCTGCTCTGATCAGACCAATTATAAAATATAATGCCCCTATTAGTCTGTGTCTATTCAAACACATCATGTAACTAGAAAGATCCCGGCATTTCCTAACCAAGTAAATCACTGGACTAAGGACCCTCAATTACAAAGATAGGCTTGAATCTATAACCCCGTACTCCATCTCTTACAGACTCATGCTTGAGGATTTTCTAGCATTCTGTACTGTTGGGGCACCAACCCTTCTTGATCTCTTACACCTCCACAAAAGAAACAGTTCCACAAATACTCAAACCACAGATGTGAATCACCATCAACAAATAAATAAAACACTGGGGGACAAATATATTATTCAACACTTCTCCCATCTCTGGAATAATCTTCCAATACATATTAAGCAGAGTGATATCTTTACTTCTTTCATAACAAACCTTGATGATTCAGTGGCTGTCCATAAATTTATCCTGGGCCTGACGTGTTGACTTTCTGAAGGCAGGAGGTACTTTATAAGGGCAGGTATTGGCAAAGGGCTTATAATCCATGTACTGAGTCTGCCCTGTAAACTCTGTGAGCCTATGAAATGTGTGTGTGTGTGTGTGTGTGTGTGTGTGTGTGTGTGTGTGTGTGTGTGTGTGTGTGTGTGTGTGTGTGTGTGTGTGTGTGTGTGAGTGTATGCAGTGTGTGTGTGTGTGTGTGTGTGCAGATATATTTCTATATGACACACACTTGCGCACACACACACACACACACACACACACACACATATATATATATATATATATATATATATATATAATAATAATAATAATAAACCAATACGAACCAACTAATAAAACAAGGCCAACAGCTCCAAACATGATCCAGTTTTATTAAAAGTGAAAGTAAGTGCTTTCGGCTGACTCACCAGCCTTCATCAGACAATTATACATCATTATCCAACACTATATATAACAAAGTTAATTAATTCAATAATTGACAATTATATAATTAAATCTATTAAAATAACAAACATTCACATATTTATTTACCTATTATGAGACTTCATTTTTAGAACACTAGCAATAGAAATGGTCTCATTTAAACCTGTAAATTTTCCAGCATTTAAATAAGTTTGCCACCAATATTCTCTAGTCTCCAGCATGGTTTCCATGAACCTCCCCTGGGACTTACTTTAACTTGTTCCAGAAATAAGAAGCGAAATTTATTACCCTGATTCCTTTCTACATGCTGGTAAAGTGCATTAGTATTCTTCGATTTACTAATACCGTAAAGATGCTCATATATATGTTGCTTAATATTACATTCTGTTTTTCCTATATAGTAGAAAAAACAATCAAGGCACCTAGCTGCATATATTACTCCCTTGGTGTTACAGTTAAAATAACCAGATACAAATAACCATCCCACCCAAGGTGACTACATCACACTCAAAAATGTTACTACACTGACTACACATATTGCACTTCCTCTTCTTCCCTTGTATCTTAATAATAGACTGAGAACTAGTATTGCACCAATCTTTTAAATTTTTGTCCTTCTTATAAACAACATTAGGCTGAGCACCCAAAAACACTACTCAGTTCCTTGTCCCCTGCAATAAGGGTCCAATTTTTACATATAAAATGGAAAATATTTTCACAATCATTGGTATAAGTTGTAATAAAACTTAATTTTTCTCATAGCTGACTTTGCATATCCATATTCAAATTCTGAGGAGACCCATTATTTCCACCAATTTCCCCTTCCTCATAAGTATTATCATTTACTTCATCAACAACAAATCTCAGTAAAGGTTTGTATATGCCTTGTCCACCAATTCTTGAATTATTCCATCAATAAAACTTTGTGGATAATTCCTATTCAAAAACATTCCTCCAATAAAATTACATTCATCCTTAAATTCATCCATATCTGTCACCATCCTGGCCCTCGTACCATCTGGCCCTTTATAACTGCTTTCTTAACATGATATGGATGATTACTGGAAAAATGTAAGAATTTATTTGAATACGTCTTCTTTCTAAATATATTAGGTTTTAAACAGCCCCGCTCATGGTCCTTACTAATTAATACATCTAGGTAAGAGAGTTGTTCAATTCCAATTTCATGTGAGAATTCCAAAAATTCAGTGCTCTCATTTATATACTGTATGAATTCTGTTAGAACCTCCATTGGTCCATCCCACATAAAAAATAAATCATCCAAAAAGCGTGTGTATAACTTAACATAAGATATATATTCAGATGGAAATAAATATTTCTCTTCCCAGATGGCCATAACTACGTTAGCATACAGGGGACCCTCAGGGGACCCCATTGCTACTCCTTTAATTTGTTTGAAATAATGGCCGTCATAGAAAATATAGTTGTTACTTAACACAATTTCTAATAAGTGTGACAAAGTATTAATGTTTTGTTGACCTACAGGGATAAAATCAGTGAAAAATTTGGTGAACCACTCTATACCCACATATTGTGGGATACATGTAAATAGATCTCTGACATCTACAGTAAAAAATATTACACTGTAGATATTCAGCATAGATGCCCCCACATTATTAACTTTCAACAAAAAATCCCAAGAGTCACAATATAGATAGTCTAGGTCATAAACCTTATCTTTCAACTGCATGTCGATGTATTTAGCTATAAAATACATCTTAGAGCAACCTGCGTCTACTATAGGATGCAATGGAAGATTATTTAAATACATATGTATTTTTGGTGTTCTGAACATTGTTGCCAACTTAGGATTTTCCACATACATAAAGGTATGAGCTTCACTAGAAATTTGACCCTGAGTAAACATATCCTCCAAGAAATAATCTATTCTGGAATATGAAATATTTATCTCATTTAATGAGGCTTCGACATAAGTATCTTCATATAACAATTGTAACATCAATAGTAATCAAAAGCATTCATCACCATCAAACCTCCACCCTCATCGGGCTGCATAAAACGGAGGTCACCTCTGCTTCTTAAATTCTCTAATAATTTCCTTTGTCCGATATCCAAATTGACATCAGATAATAACATCTTTTGTTGCAACAAATGCCTAAAATCCAGTTCACATATTTCTTCAAATAATTTTAACACTGGATGTAGGCTAGGATTAAAAGTACTTGGCACATGGTATGGGTTATTAACAGATGGAGGAGCTCCCTGAAATAGCAGAGCCAAATTCATTTTTCTAGCGTACAACTTTAAATCTGTTAACAAATCTGTTATTTTAGCTCGTCTATTTGGTACAAATGTCAGACCTTTACTAAAAATGTCAGCATGTTCACAGTCAAGTTCCAGTGAGCTATAATTATATATTTTAAAGTCTCCAGATTTATTTGTCTCCAATTGGTATGTTATACTACTAGTCTGTTCACCTACCACTTCTAATGAAAGTTCCTCCATGGGTAGGAAACAGTTCTCTGTTTCTTCCGATTGTATGGGACCCCTGTTGCATTCCCCCATTTGGAATAACTTGTATTTTTGTTCCGAAGCCTTTCCGATCTCTGGAGTTTGCCATCGTCTAAAGGGATAGTCTGTTGGTTGTTGGGTGGTACACTTCCCATAATGGTATTTTCCTCATTCTCACTAAAAACACCCTCAGTCACTTCTTCTTCCCTATTAGATTGACCATGTGATGGCTTAGGGTATGCTCTGCCATTAGAATAGTCCAAATGGTCTCTCTGCAGTTTCCAGGTTTTTCTTTCAGTGACAGTCTTACTATCATTGCCAACCTGAATAAAAATATCATGATATTGGTTTTGGCAGGCATTAAATGCAATATCTTGTTTTATCTGGTTATCAAGGGCAATTATTGTTTGATTCAGTTCATCCATTTTCAACAAGTTGTGTTTAATTAGAACTTCAAGGAGTTCACACCCCTGTTGATTGAACACTTGGATCAGCTCTTTATGCAATACACTGTTTTCCACAAGCCCTGTCAGATACTTCCAGTACCGCAAACCTTTTGGTATTTGTTTGCATTTTATACACTCATTACAGTATGTATTTTCATGTATTAATTTCCTATACTGCCATACCAAATCATGAAAGTCATCCAACATCTTTCCAAAGATAGGTACTTTCATACCCGAATGTCCCATACCACCATCCACTTGATTTAACTATTGTTGCAAGTCCAAACCAAAATCTACATTTCCAATATTCGAATTAGAAGCCAAATTACCAGACAACTGCATATGATGGTCCTGTTCTGGTGGAATACTTTCCTGGCTTTCCTGACTACCATTTCTTTGCCTCACAATTTGTTGACTTAACATTCCACCACCAACAACAGTATTTCGACTCAATTGTTGGATTAGCTGAATTAAATGAATTACAGATTGTTGCAATAGTTCAAATTCCATCCTGGATACAATTGGAGCCACATCTTGTGAACTGCCAGCAGCCATACTCATAAACCAATACGAAACAACTAATAAAACAAGGCCAACAGCTCCAAACACGATCCAATTTTATTAAAAGTGAAGGTAAGCGCTTTCGGCTGAATCACCAACCTTCATCAGATAATTATACATCATTATCCAACACAGTATATAACAAAGTTAATTAATTAAATAATTGACAATTATATAATTAAAACAATTAAAATACCAAACATTTTAAAATATATATAACATATTCAAGATGAAACTAATTTGGATATACTGAATGACTTTTCCATATTTTCATTCGATTCATGTATGAAGGACAGAATAAGGTACAATACCCACAAACCTAAGTTTGGAAAAGGAGGACCAGCTGGATTCAAAGAGAATGGTGGGTTGTTTTACATGGCAGTTTTAGTGAAGCTGGGTAAGCAAGTTTGATTTTCAAAAGAAAAGAACCTTAGTTAACTCTAAAGGAATGAATAAATGAAGGAACCTGTAAATTATAATTCTTTGAATGAAGGTAAAAAATGGACATACAATGATTTTAACATATTCAAAATTCAAATACTACACTCACTCACGACTTATTTGAAGTTTTTTTTTTCTTTGGGTTCATACCCACATACCAGGACTAATTTGTTTATTTAATTAGTTTGAGTTGACATGAAACTAGAAAAAAAGGAAAAAAATATATTTTATAATATATTTTAAGGGTGCTGCATGTGACGAACTAAGGCGAACAGATTACAAATCCCCCCCTCTCCCCACATAAAAAACTTTGAATTAAAAAATAAAATATGAATTGAGAAAGTCTTTTGTCCCCAGCATTATCTCGTCCCTAATCTATCAAAACAGATTTGCACCAATACTTGGCAAGTCAGAAGTGGTACTGGGAACACATTCAGGTGTTAACCTAAAGAAGGTTTTCGTTGACTTCCTTACCTACTACCACGATCTACGTATAGTAGAGAAGAAAAAAATCTTTGAAAAGGAATGGATCAACTTTTCTCAGGTCTCCTGTATAAAACACATTAATTTGTAAAGATTCTAGCTTTGAAATTTTTTTTGTTGAAAAGTAACCCCATTGTCCGAGGGTGGAAAATGGGAAACTTCTGATAAATACAGAGAACTGTTTTTGGCAGATTACTTAGAATCAAATAATCATCCTGGATTAATGACATGTTTTCTTTAGCACCTGTTTTAAAAAAATAAGGCTAAAGCTAAATTATAATATTTTATTTTTAGAGAGTATTATAAAGTTTTAGGAAGTATTTATTTCCTTTTAATATTGGAAGTTTGCAATATGATTTGGTCAGTAGTAGTGGTATTGTTCATTTAATAATTTGTTAATTATTACAATAATATATATATAACATATTTATTTACCCATTATAAGACGTAATTTTTAAAACACTAGCAATAGAAATGGTTTCATTGAAACCTGGAAATTTTCCAGCATTTAAGTATGTTTGCCACCAATATTCTCTACTTTCCAGCATGTTTTTTCCATGGACATCCCCTGGGACCTACTTTAACTTGTTCCAGAACTAAGAAGCCAAATGTATTACTCTGATTCCTTTCTATGTGCTTGTAAAGTGCATTAGAATTCTGTGGCTATTGTTTTAAAAATGAAGTTTTATAATAGGTAAATAAATATGTGTATATACATTTTAAAATGTTTGGTATTTTAATTGTTTTAATTATATACTTGTCAGTTATTGAATTAATTAACTTTGTTATATATAGTATTGGATAACAATGTATAATTGTCTGATGAAAGCTAGTGATTCAGCTGAAAGTGCTTACCTTCACTTTTAATAAAATTGGATTGTGTTTGGAGCTGTTGGCCTTATTTTATACATGTATATATGCTTATGTGCATATGCCAACACTTGTTTGAGTGGCTCATGGGAGCAATGTTGTCATATGTAACACTGACTGGATTGTGGGCCTACTATGATAAGGGCACATTGGAACGTTTCTGAAACTGTGCTATAATGCAGTATGTACAGCCTTGGATCATTGCATACTTGTTTAATTCTCTTAGCTCTATTAGTCATGCTTTGTAGCTCATTTGCATATGAACTTACCAGTTGCCTGCTTGCAACTAGTAAACCATAGTTTCTGCAACCATGCTGAACATAGAGATTTATGATCGGGTCTTAAATCATAATCACCATATTATATGTTTGCGATATGAATGTAAATAAGTTCACCGCTAGAGTGAAGCTTTATAGGTGAATCTTGGCATCCTTTTCAAGAATACATAATGAAAGGTTAGGATCATTCACCTAATCATAATTATTTGTAGTGCATCAACATTATCTGCTCCATGTACTACCAATTACAGAAGAGAAGGAAAGAGAAAGTGTAGGATTGTGAAGTATTTGACCATGTTTGAAAGCTGATAAAACACTTAGTACTGTCAAACAGATGGCAGCACGCCTTTCAACTTCTTTATTTAAGAATTCTGGATGAATCCAAAAATGATGGCGGAACAAAGAATGAAAAATCAGAGATAGTTTTTAAATATTGCTCTAATTCTCTTAAAAAGTTAATAGAATAACATGTTTTGCATCAACATGCTTTCTGAACAATAAATATGAAACTCTGATGTCTGGCATCCCCCAATGATTTACCAGAGACTCAAAAGGAAAAGTATAAATTAAATCAAGGATTTTCTTCAAAATTGTGGCAATTGAGAGGTATGGATAAGTAGACTGAAATAGATAAGTAGACTGAAATAAAGTGCCCCTTTTTTGAACTAACAGCTGTAAAAGCTGTTAAGACATTTCCTTCCGCCATGCTTTCTGTGTTCTATGTGACACAGACAGAAGTTCTAACAGCTTTTAAAAGCTGTTTTACCTTCTGCTGCTGTGCTTTACTGGCAGGCACTATCCACTCTTAACCCCTAGAGTAAGACCAGAGCTTAAAGCAATTAATTGTCCTTATCAAACTTGTTGTTAAGTACCTCTAAATGCAGTTAAGATCAGGCCTCACACTGAGGATGTGTTTAACAAGTTTATTTTCTTCCTGATTTTGCATGGAAATCACAGATTCCCATATAAGGTGCATTTCCATGCAGTAGATTTCTCTTTAAAGTAGGAGATAGCCTTTTCCCTTCATTTAAAAATAGTCTGACCTGAAGCAATACAGATTATATGGGCTCTGAATATCACTTTAATATTAACAGAATAAACAAAGTGACTTGAATATCACTGAATTTAAATTTCTCAAGTTTATAGCATTCAGACCTCAAAATAACTTGCAATAAAAGTATTTATACTCCAAGTGAAAATCTGTAATATTACTGTATTATATATGCCATCAGATGGAGGTATGTCAATGCTGAAGGAATTTCTGAATAAGATTACTGTGTTGTTAACTGTTAATATCAGAGAAATTTCTTAGAACTTTAGTATGGAGTGAACTGATAGCAGGCATACTGCAACATAATCTGAATATCCCAAATGGGGTGAGAGTTTGAGTAATAAAAACATGGGAATGTAGAATGCTAGTAATGAAATTTCACAGCTGAATGTTTCACCCGCAGTGTCAGATAAAGCACTGAATGTTATTTTGGCAGATGTTGCAGATAAAATGAACATATTTAAGTAATAAATCTCACTGAAGTGTGAGGACTCCTAAAATGACAAATATATTTAACTAGTAAATCTTTTGAAGTGTGAGGAATCCTGTTTATATTCATACTAATATAGTTTATCCTGAGGTTGAAATCAAGTGGGGTTAGATAAGACATCAAGTAAATCCAGGGCTGCAGTCACTTCAGTGAAGCTTATACGTATCACATTATTTATTTGTATAAACAACAAAAAAAATAATTTATTTCTATAAAGTATATAGAACTCAATTTTTTGATGGTGGCTTATAGTCAGAGTTTTCATTACTTCCTTTTTCAATGTGTATATTAGAATTAGATGGGATTCCCTGCACCCTTGGGGCAGAAGAGTGTAGATCCAGCCTTGTTTGAATTGAAGATTGCTGTAGGAAGGTTCATTGTGTGCCTTCCTATTGGTAGTTTAGCTTAAAAGTGTTTAATTTTACCTGTATTAAAGCCTTGCATTTGTGAGTTGCTGTGCATCATGCAACAGGGGTTAGTGGTGCCCTGTATAGATGCAAACTCCTTGAAACTCAATTTTTCCTCAGACGTCTGGCTTTGGAACTCTCCCAAGCTTCCCTGCTGCACTGACAGCAACTCAGCTGCACACTGAGCAACGTTGCCACAGGTTTATCATCCCTAACCTTCAACAGAATAAGGTCCATTGTTAATCCTAGAGCAAACACTGGCCTAACTAGCCCACTCCCTAATAGCACTTACAGTATAAGTATAAACTTGCTTAAGTAGATGGTGAGTTTCCCATTTCTCCGGCCAGCCTGATCGGCATGGTCATCCTGAGACAATGCAGTAATTGCCTCATGTATAATTGCAATCACTTACCCCTAAAATAAACAAATTCCATATGTGAGAGACATAATCACACTATTAAATTGGAATCAATCCTCTCATGTAACAGTAAACCAGACATCAAACAGAGTCAGACAGGTTGTCAGCACATACACTTCACCTCACACAAAATGAAGTCATGAAACTAAAACTCACATACATGGAGGTATTCACTAGAAGCCTATAAAAAGATCAGAGACCTCCCAAGTGCAAACCACTTGTACACACTGCAATGCAAATAGAAACCACCACATGTAATACATATACCAGTGTCGCAAATAAGCTCCCTAAGGCAAAACACCTCAAAACCTAATGTCTTGGTCATAGGCGACTCCATAGTGAGGCATGCAGATGTCCCCCTCACCAGGCTGGACAAGAAGAAGTTCACAGTAAGCTGCCTGTCAGGTGCCAGGATCCATTAAATCACATATGCACATAAGTCACTCAGCAACAAGTACCGTTATGACTGTGTCATAGTCCATGTTGGGGTGAATGACTTGAGACATAGCTCTCTGGACTATATGAACAGAAACATGACTGAACTCACAGATTATGTGTGCCAGACAGGTATGCCCCTATCCCTTAGCAGCATTCTACCTTCACCCAGAATGATGCCACAATATTAACAAAAAATGACAAACTTCAACAATTGGCTCAGCTTCTGGTGGCAATCCAGGGGGATCCAGTACCTGTCAACCTGGGAGGACATGGTCGACAGACCACTCTGCTTTGCCAGAAATGGTCTGCACCTGTCTCCTCTAGGCTTCAGATCATGGCAAAGGCTTTTGCCTCCCCCATAGTGCCTTTTTACACAAGCCCAGAGATTTCTGGACTTTGTCAGTACAAAAGCTCTGGAACAGATAGTCTGCACCCCCACAAGGGGCTCAAATGTCTAGACCTAGACCCCCATGTGGTGACCTCTCTGGTAAGGTCGGACCATAAATCAGTCTCATATGACCTGATATCCCCACAGAAGCAATAAAACTAAAAATGTTTCCAAAGTTAACTATAGCTGCTAAGTGATAGTATAAAAAGTTTCAAACCTCCTGCAATCACAGTCAACAATGACTCCTATACAGAGCTGTACACAAATATTCTCTACAAACACTTAAGCAACTGCATAGACTCGGCTGTGCCTGACTGGATCAAAACCAGGTCCTCCCAATAAAACATGCCACCCTGGTGGACCTCAAATATAAACAGGTTATATAACAAGAGGAAGAAACTGCTGTCTAAGAACGAGAGGGAACTGACTCAGCAGAGGAAGAATTCCCTCCACAGCTTGAACAAGCAAATCAAATATCTTGTAAAGTCCTTTAAAGCTAATTATGAAGCTAAAATAGCATCCCTAGATAAGGATAATCATAAGGCATTCTTTAGCTGTATCAGAAATCTAAAAGGGAATAGCCAGCTGTGTGCCCAACTAGTAGTGCATGGTACCGATCATACTGTACCTGAGGAAATTGCCAACGTACTTGGTGACAGATTTGGCACAACTTTCACCCCCTGTCCCCACCAGACAGATATGGCACAAATTTCTCCCCCCTGTCCCCACCAGCCATTACCGAAACCATTCCTGACAATAGCCCTCTGCCTAGTATTAGAGAGCAGGTCATATCTGCACTCTTTAAGGCCAAAAACACGGCCTCAGTGGGACCAGATAACATCCCATGCTGCTTAATTTTGCAGTCTAAAAGAAGACCTAGTGGAACCACTTGGCACTCTCTTTAACCACAGCCTGAGAACTGTTTTTATTCCAGCAGAGTGGAGAACAGCAGCAGTAATCACCATAAGTCTAACCAGTCTCATATGCAAGGCCATGGAAAGAATCATCATGGACCTTATCAGCAAGGGCATATGTGACCTTCAAACTCTTCTCCCAACCATGTTTGGCTTCATTAAGTGTAGATCAGGCTTGTTAAATTTCTTGAGAATGTCACCAAAGCCCTGGATGACCCTGCCTAAATGAAAATGCTGCACATCCACAAATCAAATGAGACAAGAGTCACTCACTCCAGGGAACTTAACCTAGCCTGTGACATTAATAGAACATGCTGGAGAGGCAGATGCATCTTCCACAGATTGCTGTTCCTCTGGAATAGACTCGCTATCCATGTGAAGTAGAGCACCTCAATGACCCTTTTTAAGTGCAGCCTGGACAATTGGATGGGAGACTGCAAATTCACTCTGATGGCGGCGCCCATGTCATTCATTGACAGGGGTAGTCGGTGCTGATAATAGACTTGCTGTGTGAGTAATGCTCATCTAACCAAGGTCAATTAGAGTAACGTGTGTAAAACATAGCTAGGCTTGTAAGGGCTCTAGGGCTATTGGCCCAGTAACCTTCTATGAACCTATGAGTTGTGTACATAGACTATTTTTTTCTCTCTTGGCATCTCTGTTTTTTAAATAATTATATATGTCAATATTTAACCAATGGAAAGTTTCCTGTTTCTCTTTCTCTCTTTGATCAGGTGCAAGGTGAACCTCTTTTAGTCATGTTTTATTTATTTTGTTTTCATTTTTTTACTCTCGTTTCATGTTGGGAGATTTCCTATTGCTAAACTTACTCTGGTTATTTTATTGTTGGTAAGTGCAGACTTTGTTCACTGAATCAGAATGAGTCTGTAATTCTTGGATTTGAGCTGATGCTTGGCACTTCTTCATGGTAAATGAATTCAGTAATTTGTACTTGTAAGAACTGGTGAATAACCAGATGAATTCCAGGATTACAGAACTTTGCCCTTCCCATTTTATAATATATTGCATACCATTAGTAAGAGGTAGACACAAGTGTAATGTGGGTCATAGACCTTAAATGGAAAATAGAAGAAAATGTCATCGAGGTTACTGGGTATTAATTTGTACAGGAATGGAAAATACAAGAAAATGTCATCAAGGTTACTGGGTATTAATGTGTACAGGAATGGAAAATACAAGAAAATGTCATTGACGTTAATGGGTATTAATGTGTACAGGAAAAGTAATGATGCATGTGTTAGATCAGAAACTCAAAAAAGTGAGGTACATCTCTCAGTTCTTATAATTACTCAGGAACAGACTCCCCATCCAAGTAAACAAAGTTCATTGTCATCCCTATTCAAGCATAACCTGGATCTGTAGATGTGAATGAGGGCATTCACCCCAGGACGTCCTGTTGTACTACGTATGGACAAACGCAGCACCTAATTGCTGTTTTCTACAATATGCCCCTATAAATACTCAGTGGTATTCCCTAGAACTAATCACTATAACAACCAGAACTAATCACTCTCCTGTGGGTAAGATGTAAATGTAGATGGTGGAATTGGATGAAGGTAATTTGAAATAATGGAATAACAGGCTAGGCTTAAAATGGCCTGCAAGGACAGTTAGCCTAATATTTACCTATGAACCTATAAAATACTAACTGGCCAGACTTTACTGAATGTAAAGTTCTAGAACAAGAATGTGATTATTTACACGAAAAAATGTACAATTTACTCAGACGTGCACACAAAACAGAATTAATGGAGTGGAATATTAAAATATGAATCTTGGGACATGGAAAATAAAAACAAAATAATTAGTAAGAGAAACAGAGATTTATAAGTATGTACCGACTGCATCCAATAAACTGATGAATGTAAAGTGTTGCAATTTGTGGGAGAACAAATTATATTAGAGTAAAGGTAGCTCTGAAGAGAATATAGTTATTGTATTTAAGAGTTGGATGCATATATTTATTTTAATTTATTTACATTTATTGACCAGGACATGATGATGAAACAACATGAGGATTAAACAAGACTTATGCACATGTAATCAGTATGATTTTATATTGATGTCTGTCACAGAGCATTTAGTGATGGTAGGTACATATAAACCTGTCCGATACTCCAAGTGTCACTGCAATGCTGGAATGAGAACTGTGTGGAATGTTAATCTGCTCCACTGCAAAAACACATGTCCTAATAAGCCAAAAATATACATAAAAGTGCATCATGCCATGTCAACAGTTCTCAGGAGGCATGTTACTACAGCTGTTATAAAAGAACCATGTAATGAAATGGTAGCAGTGGCCATCAATAGATTAGCTCACATCATAGATTATAATGCCCTCCTATAGCCATACTGTGCATCCACACATCAACATAGCCTATGTCAATGACAACAACATTGACATGTCAAATGTCCATAGGGTCATAGGACATTATTAGGCTAACAGCCGACATCACTTAAATCCTAGCCATTATTATACCATTTAAAACAAACTCCCTATATCTATATGATGGAAGACAGACTATTGTGTGAATGTGTTTATGTTTTGGATTGCAGATATGTGTACCACACCATGACACAATTAGCAATCACACATGCAGTGATCTGGAGATGGTTTGCTGGGGCTCATAGAAGGACTCTCCTTCGCGATGTGTGTATGCATACTTGACATGAGGGCATCTTCCACTCCTCTGCAGGAAGGATGCCATGTAGCCATAGTAAAAATGAGGAAGGTGGATGCATGGGGCTACGTTAAATGTTCTCCTAAGTAGTAGTGAAATGAAGAGCGATTCCAAAGATCATACAATGACCATAATAAACCACCAACCACAGACACACACACACACACACACACACACACACACACACACACACACACACACACACACACCAGTAAACTGGGCCTGATTTGAACATTACACCTGTGTAGGTATAGAAAATGAATGCCATGCAGTGTAACACTAGTACCACCACATATATCTTACTTTAACACTGTCACATTGCACTTTATTAAGTATGATGGCATCATTGTATGCTGAAAACATGTTGGGAGGAATATGTGACATGGATGTGGAGTCACATATCTGCGTAAAATTATCTCAAAAGTAATATTTGGATGTATACACACTCAAGGAGCCTGCTGTCAGATTCATATATATATATATCTAGGTAAAGTAGCTTGAAAATACAGTTATTACTGTTACTACCACAGCATGGGTTTGCCTTGAATGCTATCAGAGTGCGTGCCATACAAGATAACATCATCAGTGTATGTTACAAGAAGATGTTCAGAGGATGGTCTGACATAGCTGTGGACTCACATTTTGTTCTAAAACTGTCAACATACTGATTGTTGAATGCACACACAACTCAGTTTACTATGGCAAGAGTAGAGCCCCTACCTGACTATTTATAGAGCACAGTACTTAACACAAGCACCACAGCACAAATCTTGTTTGTACAGTGCCAGACAACACTTTATAGCTGATGACATCAGCAATGTCTGGTGAGAAGTAGGTGGTTGTAGAAATGTCTCACATGCTGGTCTAAAATGGTCTCTTGAATGCCAAGCAAGTAAACACAGACAGACACACACACACCAATTGACCACAGTGAGAGTAGAACCCCTACCTATTTATAGAGTACAGTACTTAACTCAAGCTCCACAGCACAAGTCTGGTTTGTATAGTGTCAGACAACACTTTTTAGCTGATGACATCAGCAGTGTCTGGTGAGAAGATGATGGTAGTAGGAGTGTCTCACATGCTGGACTAAAATGGTCTCTTGAATGTCAACCCAGTGAACACAGACACACACACACACACACACACACAAGTTGACTGCAGTGGGGTTAGCACCCCTACCTTACACCAGCTAGAGAACTCAGTACTAAACACAAGCGCCATGGCACACGCCTGACTTTTACAAAGCTGCTGGACAATTTATAGTGAACAACATCATTATTGGACATTTGAGAGAAGATGTTGGGAGGCCTGTATGAAATGGAATATATATATATATATATATATATATATATATATATATATATATATATATATATATATACACATGACAGAGTGAAGGGTTAACTTTGTATGTGTGTGACCTGACAAGGTCCTGGTTTATACATTCATGTGTGTATGACTATTATTTGAGTATGAAGTCCATCCAAGGCCAGAAAAGGCAATTATAATTACAGAAACATAACTGTCAGTGTACCCTCAGTCACACATATAATTCCTGTGAGTTCCAGTGCTATACATAGTTACTGTTATTTATAAATTATGTTTACATTATTCTTTATTGTTTAAAATTGAATGGATATCCATAAATAAAATTGTGAGTATACTAGATTAGTAGACTGGCTCACTTGTTGTTTGAGCATTAACTTATACCAGTTGCCACAGAGAAGGCTGGGCTACAGGTGTATTTTTTTTACAGTCATTACTGTGTAGAGTGGTCATTGCAACTAAGACCTTGCCTGTCAGACCTGATCATTAGTTAGGGTCTATATTATATAAATGATGCATTAAAATGGTGACTTATCTTTGAAGTGACCCCTATTTCTCGGAACTGCACAACATCGAACCCTCAAATCATCGATTTCTTTCCAAGGAAAGAAAGCGGTAGCCCAAACACAGTAGCCCAAACACACACACAGCACATTACAACAAACACTATTAAAATGAGGGCTTCGCCCCAACACCCCCCAATGTGGGGGGGGCTGTGCCCCCCCACACCCCCCTAACTAAATATACTAACTCCAAGATCGCACTACAGTCGGGAAAAGGGCAGATTTAAAAGAATGGCCAACCGTTTTCTTTCCCTTGGAAAGAAATCGATGATTTGGCTGTTCAGTGTTGTGCAGCTTCAAGAAATAGGGGTCAATCAATGGTGAGTCGACATTTTAATGCTTTGTTTATATAATATAGACCCATTAGTTACATATATACATTAAACAGTTCAGTGTTTAACCAAGTATGTGTGTGACATGAATGTTCAGAAAATAAATAATTGCAGAACCATAGCTCTATTGATACACAAAGTTATACATATAATATAGGTTCATAGGTAGGTACTAGGCTATTGGCCCAAGGGCCTATGTAATCCTAGCCAACAAGGTTCCCTGGCTTACGCCACCCAAGAAAGTTATTTTCCTGTGCCACTGTTGAGCAGAGACACAGAAGTGATCCCCGGGGTGTATTTCCTATTTCCCATCCACTCATCAAGATTTTTCTTGAAGAGTGCTAATGAAGAACTTTGCTTGACATAGATGGTTAGCCTGTTCCAAAGTATGGGAAGTCTCTGGAGCAGGAATCTATCCTTCCAGCATGTCCTGTTTATTGTGGTGACAAGGTTTAGGTCCCTAGAGCATGTAGCTCAAAGGGATTGGGATTTCTTTAGGTGTAGCATGTCCAACAGTCTGGGTTTGACATAGCTTTATATGTTAGGCAGAGATCTCCTCGGAGTAGGCGATATGCTACGGAGTAAAGCTGGAGTTTTTTGAGGTGGTCAGTGTAGGGCATTTGTTTGAGGACAGTAATCCTCTTTGTGAAGTACTTCTGTGGCCTTTCCAGCTGCTGAAGATGTCTTGTGAGGTACATTCCAAAAGGGGCGTTGTACTCTATAATGGGTCTAATGAGTGTCAAGTAGAGGGGAACAATGACCTCTTTTTTCCTGGATGAGAACCCTTTTATGATGAGGTGTGCCATGCAGAAGGGCTTCCTGACTACTCTGGCAATGTGACTATCAAAGGAGAGACTACTGTCCACCTGGGTCCCAAGGTCTCTTATCACACATTCGGTGTTAAGTAGATTGCTGCCTATGTGGTAATTCATGGGTGCAGAGTTTTTACCAAAGGGGATGATACTGCACTTTTTGGCATTGAGCTGCAGACACCAAGGAGAAAGTTGTCTATTTCAAATTGGATGCATATATTTCTGATATCCTGTGTATGCTCAAGACACCTGCTAAATATAGGTAGTTCTATGCATAATTATTTTTCTAATGTTAATTTATATATAAAGTAATCTGGAGCAGCAGTAATAAAACTTTAGACTTTGTTGTATTAGAGCCTGGTTCAGCTTATTGCAGCCCTTAACATACACCTACTGCCACAGGAACAACTAGGTAGCAGCTGTATGTTTTCACATTCATAACTATGTATGTGTGCTGACTGCCACGCAATGCCACTTAGAGTGTTTGCGTGGTGGAAAACAATACATGATAGAGTGCATCCAGTTTGAAATAGACAACTGTCTCCTTGGTGTCTGCATGTCTTCTGGACCTGCAGATGTTGTGGAAGCTTGCTGACTATCGCACAACAATTAGTGGCGTTGCATGATGGAAAGCAAAAGATGTAAAAATGTATCCTTTTTGAAATTGAAAATGTCTGCTTGTTGCCTGGGCCATTACACCATGTTTGCATGCACATAAGTGACGCAAAAATGTGACAGGCAAAACTAAACATGCATTATTCTTAAGTGTTTATTAGGTTTCAAAATTAAAAGATAAAATATTACACCCGAACCATGATCTAAAGATACTATACACTGTGTGCTTTATCGTGTGTAACTGGTGTGTTATATATACACTTTATTCACAGTTGTAATTTATGCAGCCATTATCATACAAGTAACTTAACATTAAATTTAATGTATTTGTCTGTTTCACTGTGATTGTGCTAAGCCACACAAATATTGATATCATAAAAAAAAAAAAAATTACAAAACTCATTTTAATACCTTACTGATTTCTGCACAACTCTGGATTTGAACTGTCAGACTACTGAACCTACAAAACACAGTAAGGGTGTCTTATCTGTCATTACCACAGAAACAGTTTTGCAGCAGGAATGAAAATCATTGTGCATGTAAGCAAGTTCCATTTCTACCACACTATTATACAGGCATATACCACTTGTACTCTATCAGTTGTTTGTACAAGTTTTACTTACATATTTAGTGCAATGAAGGATCACATAAGCATTTATGAATATTGTTTGCAGCAGTCCAGCTCTGTTTTCTCTTTATATTGTGTCAGTCCTCTCTTATCTGCTGTACTTTCAGGTATGCAGTCTACAGGGCATTGTGTAACATTGTCCTTAAAATGTATGACAATATTACATGATAGTAAAGTATAGTTTTCATTAAAGGAAAGAGAGTCTAGCTATTAGTGCACAGAAACTGAGAAATGTGTGCTATTCAGTTCAATTTCAAAGTTTGCTACAATTACTTTTACACTTTCTTGACTGATACACCCACTGCAGGTAGACAGTCTAAATTATTGTTGTGTATTCCTTCTCCCTCTCACTAATCATTCACAGGTGTGATCCATTAGCAACAAACACTGAGGTCATATTTACAATATGTTTACATCTCCTACACAAAGCAAAACATTTGGGATTTAGCAGTTCTAATAAGTTCACACCTCATTTGCATCTTCCTCATGCTCAGAGGCTGGAATATACACTACAAAAAGATAACCATGTAGCTAGGGTCCTTATGTATTTATAGAACATGGAGAATTGCTATTCCTCTTGATTTATCTGCACAGAAGGCATCTGATGTCACTAAGCTATACCTGTATTTTCCAAGTACATGCTTGATTTGTTAAGTTACAAAGAAAATTTATATGCATTAGGAGATTAACCTTTTATCTGTATGTGTATTACAGTCCACTCTTGGCATATGCATTTTTGGTATGCATTGGCTTTCATAGACAGACAGCCTTATTAACTGTAATTACAAGTATTATTGTTAAAACTGGTTACCTTACAGTCTTTTCTTATTCCATGGAAAGGTAAAGTACTATATTGTCAATGACACATGGGTGTCATGCTTCTGAGATGGCACATAGACACTGCCAGGAGAGTGCTAGCCACAGTCAGAGGTGACTAGCAATCATATACAATTGATTTCTGTATTGTAGATGGGTGTACACATTTTGTAAGAATTGTGTGGAAAGCATTTATACCAAGTGCATTATGTGTTATTTATTGAATGGTACAAACTGTTATTTTTCTGTTGTTTTTTTTTGGGGGGGGCAAGTACTATTTGTGTGTTCTCACAGCAAAAGTTGGGTTTCAAGAGTTTTGCTCTTGCAATTGTGTAGTCTTCCTTATGTTTCTTTGGTAAACAATACAGTACTCCACTGGTATTCCTTGTTTTGGACTAAACATTGGTTTGTGTGTGAGTGTGATGTTACAAACACTACAACCCTATATGGCACACCTTATACTGAGTTACATCAGCAGGTAACAGTATACATGGATCTGCCATTCATTCATTTTTTTAGACATTTATTGTCATATTCCATGTTCAGCACTTACCTTGATAGTCCAGTAGTTACAAGTGTTTTTTCTTTGGGCCTGAGTTTGTGTGATGCTAGCAGTACACAGCCATTACATGGGTAAGTAACAACAGGGTGAGGGCATATTGTGTACGTTCATGTTTACCAACAACCACGACAGCTGCATGATCCCCCTCTGACTAGTGGTAGTGGTGGTGGGATGTGTGTCTTACCCACTGGTGTTCTTACTACAGCTGTTTTTTCAAAATAATATTGTGAAGGATAGCACAGACCATGTTAATTTCAGCACAAGTACAGGTATTGTACTGCAGGGCTCCCCCAGATGTATCCTGACACTGGAACCATGACTTCAGCATCCCAAACACACTTTCTATGATATTTCTTGTTTCAGCATGTGCCTCATTATAACATTCTTCAATGGGTGCATGTGCATTTCCTAAGGGTGGCATCAGCCACAGCTTCATTGCATACCTTGCATCCCACAGTAAATGACCCTGTGAGGTATCACCCCTGGAAAACCTGTAATAGAGTTGGGAGTTGTGTCAGATATATGGGTCATATAACTACCAGGGTTGCCAATGCATAGATTTAGGATGATTCCCTAGGCATTACACAGAACCTGGCAGTTAATGGTGTGGAAGCCCTTTCTGTTTATGTACACCCTTCCCGGTTCCCTGGGTGATGCTTTGATTTCAATGTGCATGCAGACCATGGCACTTAGAACTTCAGGGAAGTGTGTTACAGGGTTGAAATCCTGCAGAGTTGCTGCTCTGTCCTTGGGTGTATGGGGAAACTGTATATAATCACTAGCATATTGTAGCATAGCATTCAGGAATTGATGTAGGATCCTGGATGCAGATGCCTGTGACACCCTGGCATATTTCCCTGTTGGCTTCTGAAAGGTTTTTGTAGCTAATATTCTAGGTGCTACACATACCTTAGTGTCTACAGTTATTGGTTCCCCTCAGTTTGACTTGCTCTCAGTTGTGGATTATAGAGGTTACAGAGTTCCTCTTAGTGTGTCTCTTTCCACCCTGTAGCACACTACAATTTCCACATCATGCAGACCTTGGAATGGCAAACTGGGTCTAAACACACTTCCCCTATTTGTCTGAGGTCTATTAGTAGCAGCAGCAACATAGACTTGGGCCTGTTGCACATACACATTTATAAGAGCAACTGCAAAGCCTAATATTGTTTCTGTGTACAAATGTTTCTGCGGCTGTATACCAATAGGCTTTGGAATTCACAAGGAAAACCTACACTGAGTCAAAATGATTGCTTTATAGCTTGTTGACTACAATACAGTTCATCTGCTTATGCAGTAATTAGCTTGCTATGATGCGTACCATATTTGTGCAGCTCTCCATGCCATGTAGAGGTGCCTACTGAATACAAAACGGTGTTCTACTATGTGCGCATTGAGCCACAAAGCACACGCAGTCTAAGTGGACCAAGTAGCTTTTATTTTATCAGCACCTCAGTTCTTTAGAATCTGTCTATGAACTTGGAGTACTTAAGATTTTAAATCTTCAGCACTGATCCCAGCTTACCATCACCACAAATGATTCTGTGGTACAAGACTGGTGCACTAGAATCCTGCAAAGTGAAATGTAATGGTATGTATTATCATGGTGACCATCTTGGAATTATTTGGTTTTAACTGATTACTGACCATCAAGTGGTGGGAGCATTTCAAATCATCAACAGCTGTGTTTAAGGGAGCATCATATCTTAAGGGAAGGAGAGGTAAAAATGCATGTAGTGAGTGTAACAGTGTTACTCTATATGTTATAAAGTGAGGGAAGCCTTCTAGCTTATCAGTGGGAGTGGTAAGCACTAGGTAACCTGTCTACCACATAAGGAGTGGTTCTGGCCCAGAATTTGTAGTTATTGGCCATTTGGGCTGTCTTCCATCTCTCTCAACTTTCTGATTTGAAGGCCTGCATTTGCACTTGTTTCTGTCCTGTAACTCCTGGGCCCATCTCATTTGTCATTTGCTCACTCAAAAATAAATAAATAAATAAATAAATAAAAAATCTGCTTTTACTGTATTTGTGTTTCTTCCTACTTTATTTTGCTTTTGCGTCATCTTAAAAGTACTCAATTGTATTTATTACTGCTTGGTGTAACTCATTCTAAGCCTTTTAGTTTAAGCACTTGGGCTTCAGACCAGTTGTTTTACATTAGGAAGGTTTGTGGTCTGCACTGTGGTGGCAGGACAGGTAGCTTACATCCTCCTAAGTTGGGAACTGCTGATTGAAAGCTCAATGTCTGTTATTCTAAAAGTGTATTCTGTTTTAAGCACTTGGGCTTCAGGCCAGTTATTTTACATTAAAAGGGTTCGTGGTCTGCACTCTTGTGGGAGGAGAGGCTGGACTCTGCCCTTCTATCTGGGAATTTCTGGTTAAAGGCTTATAGTGCCTGCATATCTAAACTGCTTCTTACTGAAATTGGTACACCTTGTTTGCTGTAGCATAGACTAGATTCAGGCCTGCTGAATCTAGCTTTGTTTGTATAACCTGAGCACTAATCCAGGCATTCTTTAAAGTATTCAATTGTATTTATTACTGCTTGGTAGTAACTTGATTAAAGTGCAGCTATCATTCTAAGTCTTTTGGATTAAGCACTTGGGCTTCAGACCAGTTGTTTTACATTAGGAAGGTTTGTGGCCTGCACTGTGGTGGCAGAACAGGTAGCTTACATCCTTCTAAGTTGGGAACTGCTGACTGAGGGCTCAGTGTCTGTTATTCTAAAAGTGTATTAATTCTGGTGTAAGCACTTGGGCTTCATGCCAGTTGTTTTACATTAAGAAGGTTTGTGGTCTGCACTGTAGTGGCAGAACAGGTAGCTTACATCCTTCTAAGTTGGGAACTGCTGATTGAGGGCTCAGTGTCTGTTATTCTAAAAGTGTATTAATTCTGGTTTAAGCACTTGGGCTTCAGGCCAGTTATTTTACATTAAAAGGGTTCATGGTCTGCACTCATGTGGGAGGAGAGGCTGGACTCTGCCCTTCTGAGCTGGGAATTTCTGGTTAAAGGCTTATAGTGCCTGCATATTTGAACTGCTTCTTACTGAAATTGGTACACCTTGTTTGCTGTAGCATAGACTAGATCCAGGCCTGCTGAATCTAGCTTTGTTTGTATAACTTGAGCACTAATCCAGGCATTCTTTAAAGTATTCAATTGTATTTATTACTGCTTGGTAGTAACTTGATTACAGTGTAGCTATCATTCTAAGTCTTTTGGATTAAGCACTTGGGCTTCAGACCAGTTGTTTTACATTAGGAAGGTTTGTGGCCTGCACATCCTTCTAAGTTGTGAACTGCTGATTGAGGGCTCAGTGTCTGTTATTCTAAAAGTGTATTAGTTCTGGTTTAAGCACTTGGGCTTCAGGCCAGTTATTTTACATTAAGAAGGTTTGTGGTCTGCACTCTTGTGGGAGGAGAGGCTGGACTCTGCCCTTCTGAGCTGGGAATTTCTGGTTAAAGGCTTATAGTGCCTGCATATATGAACTGTTTCTTACTGAAATTGGTACACCTTGTTTGCTGTAGCATAGACTAGATCCAGGCCTGCTGAATCTAGCTTTATTTGTATGCTGCTTGTTTGTTTGCTTGTTGTTTCCCTGAAACGCTAATTTCACTTGAAACACGGCTTTTCGGCACTTCTGTGGATCCCTGGTGGTGTCTGCATTGCTTACTGTACTTGTTTCCTTGTTTCACTTGAAAGAGGGTTGCTGTTTGTCATTTTTGCATTTAAGTTACCTGAAACACATTGCATTTAAGTTACCTGGCACTTGCTCACTAAAGCAATTATATAAGTCAGCACTAAAATATTAAAATCACTACACCCTCACAAACTCCCCTTGAGTACCTCGTTCCTCACTGGCCCTTTTTTTCAATTATAAAGGAATTCCCAATACTATTCTATCATGTCCAAAGGTCAGTTGTCAAGTCTCCTCTCTGGTCCAGCTGGTGAATCTTGGAATCTTAAGGCAATGTTACAACTGCCTCATGTACACAGACAACCCTCTCCTCCTCCCAACAAATTCCAACATATGTGAGAGATGCAACCATATAGCCATACTGGAGGCTAAGCTCTCTCAACTCAGTACTGGCGAAACCAGTCAGGAGGAGAAGGAAACCACACTCACTACAATTCCAATCTCACATAGACCTACCACAACAGCAAACCAAACACATAAACACACAAAAACATACTCAGAGGCTCTAAATAAAAATCTGCCTAAGCAGCAGAGACCTCCAAAGCAGACACCCAAGCAACCGCTACCCCAAAACAAAAGTCGTGCAACACATAGCTCACAAAGTCAGTGTGCCGAACAGTCACAGCCCTTAAGGTTAAACAACACACCTGATACACTTGTAATAGGTGACTATCGTCAGGCACACTGACGTCCCGCTCACCAGGCTGAACAAGGAGAAGGTTACGGTGAGCTGCCTGTCGGGCGCTAGGATCCGCCACATAACACAAGCACTCAGGTCACTCCAAGGCAAGTACAAATATGACTCAGTCATTGTCCATGCTGGTGTGAATGACCTGAGACATACCTCCCTGGACTACATGAAAAGAGACATAGAGGAGCTCTCTGAGCATGTAGCCCAGGCCGGTATGACCCTGACCTTGAGTAGCATCTTACCCTCACCAAGAATGATGCCACAATATGAAGACAAGATGATCAATTTCAACAATTGGCTTAAGTATTGGTGCCATTCAAAGGGGATCCAATGCCTGTCAGCCTGGGATGACATGCTCGACAAGCCACGATGCTTCACTAGGGACGGCTTGCACCTGTCACCCCTGGGCTTTCAGATATTGGCAAAGGCTCTTGCTACCCCCATAGTGCCTTTTTTAGGCAAGGCTCAAAAGACAAACCCACCTCCATAGGTATCACAAGGGATAAGAAACTAAGAGTTATGTTACTCAATGCCAGAAGTCTAAACTTCAAGATGCACGCACTCGAAACTCTCCTTAGCATGGAGAACATCGATATCTGTGCAGTAACAGAAACCTGGTTCAAGGCTCCTGAGAGCACCCCAGCACTACAGGTTTTACCTCATACCATGCTTTTCGGCCCCAAAACTTGGCCGTACTACAAAAGGAGGGGGAGTATCAATATTCATCAAAGATACCCACACCTCCAGGTTGGTGGCACAGCACGAAGCATCAGAGACTATCCATGTGCAACTAACAGTGGGTAAAACTGCCTTCCAGTTTATAGCCTGCTACAGACCACCCTCCCAAACCCCGGAACCCCACTCGGCCTTCCTGAAAACACTGGAAAATATGAAGGTCTCTCCAAACACCATTATATTGGGCGACTTCAACTACCCAAACATAGACTGGGAGCATTACTCTAGCTCCAACACCCTAGCCCAAAGGTTCCTAGAATTTATAAACTCAAATGCTATGGAACAACTTGTTACCACTCCCACAAGAGGGGAAAACATACTGGACCTGATCATCACCAACATGGGGACTCTATGCTCCAGACCAGAAGTGTATCCCTCACTGGTAAGATCAGACCATAAACTAATCTCACTGGATATTCACATCCCGACTCCACCCCCTGCCCTGAAAACCACAGTGAAAAACTTCTCTAAAGCAAATTTCACACTCCTGAAAACCGAGG
The DNA here is from genome assembly GCF_019279795.1 of Protopterus annectens. Classification (NCBI taxonomy): domain Eukaryota; kingdom Metazoa; phylum Chordata; order Ceratodontiformes; family Protopteridae; genus Protopterus; species Protopterus annectens. The sequence goes on along the minus strand of NC_056745.1, from coordinate 287,653,526 downwards.
TGGAATCCTTCAAAGCCCCCGGGCCTGTGAAAAATATGATCCAGACCGCAGAATCCTTTATAAATGCATTCTATGAACACCTTCAGGAATGCATGAATCATGCAATCCCAAATAAATCCAAGACCCAATCCTCCATAGGCAGACGTCCTGTCTGGTGGACCCCAGCCATAAACAAACTATACAATAGAAGGAGGAAGCTACTACATGATAGAGCAAAATCCCAAAAAGGGAAGGCATCTCTGATCAGTATTAGCAAAAACTACGGGCACTTATAAAATCATCTAAGGCCAGCTTCGAGAGAAAAATTGCACAGGACACTAAGGATCATCACAAGGCTTTCTTTAGTTATGTTAGGAACCTGGGTGGGAATTCCCAGATATGCTCAGAATTAGTCCAAAATGACAAAAAAATACACCGAACCCACAGACATTGCCAACATCCTAGCTGACAGGTTCAGCGCAAACTCCCCACCAAAAGGGCAAATATTTATCCCAGCAGAGTGCTGCCCCCCTGACATCTCAGATGCTCAGGTAAGAGCTGCCCTCTCCAAAGCAAAAACACAGCATCAATGGGACCAGACGGTGTCCCGAGCTGCGTCCTACATGAACTCCAAGAAGAGCTAAACCCAAACATAAAACTACTGTTCAATCTCAGCCTTACTACAGGATATGTACCCAAAGAGTGGCGTACAGCAACAGTGGTCCCTCTCCACAAAGGTGGTGCCTCAATGGATCCTGGAAACTATCGCCCCATAAGCCTGACTAGCTTGGTCTGCAAAGCTATGGAAAGGATCATCATGGACCTCATAAATAAAGATATTGGGGACCTACAGACACTGGATCCTACCCAGTTTGGCTTTGTTAAGGGCAGATCCTGCCTCTTAATCTGATTGATTTCTTTGAAACAGTTACCAAGGCCATTGACGAGGGGAAGGTGGTCCACACAGCCTACCTGGACCTCGCAAAAGCCTTCGATACAATACCCCACTTGGGCATTATAGATAAGCTCACCAGCTTAAATATAAACCCCTATATCACTAGATGGGTTGCAAACTGGCTCAAGGACAGAACCCACATGGTTAGAATTGCTGGAGCCATGTCAAACTCCAAACCAGTTACAAGTGGCGTGCCCCAAGGCTCAGTCCTGGGACCTCTCTTGTTCGGTATATATTTCTTGGAGGTACAGGCCAACACGGAAGGACTGTGGCTGACTAAGTTCGCAGATGACTGCAAACTGGGTGCCATAATCGACTCTCCAGCCGACACAAGCATCCTCCAAAAGGGCCTCATAGAAACAGACAACTGGTGCCAGAGCCATGGCCTCAAGCTAAATGCCAAAAAGTGTATAGTCATCCCCTTTGGCAAAAACAAAGTGCCCACAAATTGCCACATAGGTGGTAATCCATTAAGTACAGAAGAAGTAATTAGGGACCTGGGGACCCAAGTTGATAGCAATCTCTCATTTGACAACCACGTGGCCAAAGTAGTTAGAAAAACATTTTATATAGCCCACCTAATCATGAAGGGATTCACATCTAGATCAGGGGAGGTCATCGTGCCTCTTTACTCATCCCTCATCAGGCCCATAATTGAGTACAATGCCCCTTTTGGGATGTACCTTACCAGACACCTGCAGCAACTGGAAAGACCCCAAAAGTACCTCACCAAGAGGATCAAAGGGCTCATACAGATGCCATATGCTGCCCGGTTAAAGAAACTCCAGCTCTACTCAGTTGCATATCGCCTGCTCAGAGGCGATCTGTGCCTGACGTATAAAGCCATGTCCAACCCGGAATTAATGGACATGCTGCACCACAGAAAATCCATATCCCATCAAGCTGCACGCTCGAGAGACTTGAACCTCAGCACTGAAATAAATAGGACATGCTGGAGGGACAGATTCATAACCCAGATGCTCCTTTCACTCTGGAATAAAATCCCAGTCCAGGTTAGGCAGAGTCCCTCATTGACTCTCTTCAAGAGAAATTTTGATGAGTGGATGGGAGATCGTAGGTTTACCCCGGGTATCACTTCTGTGTCACTGTTAGACAGAGGCACAGTATACTAACCTCGAAAAAGGGCATAGCAAAATTAATTTAAAATGGGTGGCGAAAGCCAAACACACTCTGGCTAGGCTTATAAATGCCCTAGGGCAATTAGCCTAGTATGAACCTATGAACCTATGGATGAGGCTGCAATTCAGGAATTTAGATTTACCAATGGTGAACTCATTGACTGATGCTTGCTATAGAAAATAATTATCAATACACAACTGTACCATTTTTGTTTGCACACTAGCAGTGATTCAGTGCATTTGGTCTTTTTTCTTTTCTCCCTGGTTGTGTGACCAAGATGTTAGTATAAAATAATGAGGTATAAGGGTAGAGGTGATGTTTGCCTCCCAGAAAAAAAAATCTTTTTAAAGAGAATTCAACCAGTTGAAGATTTGACCTATTTTTATCATCTGATTGAACCTTCAGCTAGTTGAAACTCAGGGAAACTTAAGAGAATCAAATAACAATGATAATATAAACTCTCCAAAAGGCAAATAGAACGGTGTGGAACTGAAACAGAGCACTGTGTTGAACCACAGTTGAAACTGTATTTATATAAAAGAACTGAAGTTTAATCCTCCCCCCAAAGATTAAAGATAAAGGTAGGTAGTCAATTAAACCAAAACCATACTTGTGAAAATACATGCTGTAAATGCTAATAAAAGGATTGCATAGACATCTACACCAGATACTGACAAGAGATCAAGCTGCAACAAACTCAAATAGATGTTCTGATTCTGCAATATTAAGACATCATTAATATTATAGTAAGGACCATGTCTGCATGAAGCCATGCCTAAAGTTTGATTTATATGGAATGGATGATATATATTGCTTTTCTTTAAAGGTAGGAATTAAGTTGTACATAAACTACCTTTTGCAGAATTTTATTAATGAAAGGAAATATGAAGGTTTGGTGTTAGTTGTTCCAATTGTTGGGATCTAAGGCCATTTTTTAAAGAAACAGGATAAATAAAGCTTCATTTAAAATAGATGGTAAAATGCCTGAATCAAAGAAAGCAGTGACAGAAACAGGACCAGCAGCTCTAGATAGGGAATTACTAGTATGTTCATGTAGTGGATAGTTAGTGAAGAGCTTGCTTGTTGCAAGAGGAATAAAGTCTTATCAGCCATGAAGGACAGTTAACTTCAGTTTAGAGAACATCATATCTTCAGTACAGCTAGTCATCATGGTGAATGCAGATTATGGAAATTTCAAACAGTTCATGGCAAGTTTTGCAGAAAGAAACTGAATGGCCATTTTGAATTTATTGGTAAAAAAAATTCCATATATTCAGAAAGCCTAAATGATAATGTCACGCCAGACCTTAGCCAGTCAGTTTCCACTGCATTGATTTCTGGGGAAAATGCAAAGAGTTTTTTCTGGGGATTTTTCAGTGTTTTAGATAAACAGGTATCTGCCATTTAAAATTTGTCCTTGAATGGACAATACAATGTCTTCTTTTGCCTAAGTTTATAAAGCAGAGAATCTTACCATGACCCACGTCACGAGGACCAAGCATAGATGATCTTGGACCAAAAGATCTGGTGAAGTCTTCACAGCCATCATTCATGCTCTCCTGATTTCAGCTCAACCACAAGCACCAATCTCCTGAAAGAGATGGCAAAAGACACAAAAATGTATGTATGGCATGATCAGACCAAAGGTCCCACTCTTCAGAATTTTTCACCTAGAGGCCTCAAAGTCAACCAGGCAGGCTGCATCATAAAGTCATGAATGAAAACACCAAGTTGAAAAACTAAGACTAGAGTATATCCACCCTGGTGTCTTACTCAGGCAACAATCTGAGCAAATCCAAATCCCTGTACAGTACAGCTTATTTATGTATTTTCATTTGTTGACAGTAAAATTCTGACTGGGTGTTAAACTCCTTTTCAGCGAAGATCTTTGTTGAAAAGCTCCATTTGTATAATATAATGCAAGATACGATGTAAATTATTACTTGTAAATCAAACTTTAGTTTCATCTTTGACAGGACAGTATTAGAAAATTATAAACGGTAGCATATTTAACTGGTTCACATTACATAAAACATATTAAATAAAAAAATACATTCACAGTGATGCAATCGCCCTGGTACAATACATTAAAACTGTTACAATCACAATATCATGTTAAAATGGAATATATTATATACAAGCATTTGTAGTGGACTAGCTTTAAATATGGACATTCATGAGTAAACATAGATGCTTGTATTAAAGTGGGAGTTAGACAAGATATTCAGGTTGCATTAGGGTACTCTACCCTTTAGGAGGTAGGGTCATAAATAGGTATAAACATAACAGTGTTAGTTGTGGACTGTAATGTCAAGAAGTGCTAGCAGAAAAGTACAGAGTAAAGCAGTAGCAGCAAGTGACTTAGACTATATATGTTTAATTTACAATTGACTACAAACAAAACTACTACATCATGTGAACTCAACTTTCTGTTTCCTTATCCTACGCGTTTCACCTGTCTCCTTTTTCACAGGATATCCTCATATACTCAAAATTTCCTTCACTCTCATCTCATCTATAATATTCACTTTTATCTTACTTTTTCCCTTACCCCACTCAATACTTTTCTCACTTATCTTTCCTACTTTATTTTTCTCTTTTCTTACCTGTCTCACTTCTCCTCTTTTTCCTAATGTCAACATACAAACTTGCAACGCAGCTCTTTTTCAGTAGTTTACATACTGTAATGAAAACTCCTTTTATTTTTTCACCTTATATTTTATACGCCTCATTTTTTCCAACTTGTATAATTTTAGATCCTTCATTTCATTGTTATAAGATATTATCACAAAATTACATTATATTGCATTGTTGTTTTAAAATTATATTGCACAGCATTGCATGTCTTTATTTCCTTCTTATACACTTTGTACCATTATGTTTCATAAATCTGTATTGTTTCATAGCTCTCAATAATATTTTTGTATTGGAGCTTTTTTCCCCTGGCCTCCACTGAAAAGGGTATTTTAAGCCCATTCTGGACTAACTCAATAAACAAATGCCAATAAATAAATAAACTAAAACTTCATTGTTTATTGCCAAGGCAAAAATACTTTGGGAGTTGAGAAGAAATGTACAACAGCGGTGGTAAGAGAAAAGGTTGTTTTTATTAGAATTAGTAAGGCGATGAGCAAGAACACAGCCAGGAATCAATGAGATTAGCTTTGAAAATGAGCATGTTACTAAGTCTTAGTGGTAGAAGTAATGGGTTCCATAGTTTGGAGATGTGAATGTTGTAAAGGGCTTCTCCTGCTGAGTTATTAGCTTTGAGTGGATAGTAAGCCTTTGTTTGTTGAGCACAGGCTTCTGTGGAGTAGGTAGGCTATAAGGGCAATTTTTAGACTGGGGCACTGCTAGGTTTATATACAGAATTGTGGGCAGCAACTACATTTTAGTAGTTCAGGTGATGAGATAGTTCTAGGCAGTTAAGTCTTTTGAGGGTAGTGTAGTCGAGGTTACTGGCAAATCTGGCAGTAGCTTATGAGGTGCAGGGATGCACAATTCCACCAGACTAGTAAAATAGTAACAAGCAAATAGAAGCCCACCAATATCACAAAAATATTGTCAGTTTTAACACTGTTAGTTTGATAAAAATAGTAGCAGAATCAAAAACTGTTTCATCAGGAAAAAAAGAGCAGAGAAGTTTGGAAATATCTAAGTGGAAACAGGAGTGGTAGGCTCTGTTTGCCCAATACTTTCTTGCTATTTTCCAGGTAACAAGATTATTGTACTCCTACATGCAGAGGTCTTGCAGCTTCAGCAACTCTAATGCAGTGCTCCTGTGATGAGTCATTTGGAATTCCAAGTGACTTAAGTCAACTTCACAGAAGAAGGGGGGGCATTGAAATCATTATGCCTGTAACCAACCTGCGAGCCAGCAGTCATGTGTCTGAAACACTGAAGACGATTTTAAAAGTGCAAGCCCTGAAAAACAGATCATGTTTCTCTTTGCTTATTATAATGCCACATATGCAACCAGTCAGTCTATGATTGAATAGAAACACATATTTCAGCATTGATTTACTGAAATCCGGTGTGTACAGATGAGGACATGACACAAATGTTCCAGCATGTGAATGAAAGCCCATTAGGTTTAAAGCTCACCAAAAATTATTTGCCAGATGTTATAAATGACAAATTGTTACTCTGCCACATTGTTTCAAGGAATGAATCTGTTATATACATTGTTGATATGACATATGGTATGTGGAGCAGACATGTAGGTGAATTAAGATGTGTTCATCAACCAAAAAGTCTAAAATCAGAGGCTTGACTCAGTGATGAAAGATGAGAAGTGATCACTCAACTGAACCCAGAGTTGTCCATCAAAATGATAGTTCTTTCAAACACTGTAAACAACAGTTACTTGACAGTGTTTCCAAATGTAGATGGCCAACTACTTTTTCACCCATGGAAGTATGACAGTGCAGACATATGACCACGTTCAGTCATAGATGTAACTGACAGAGCAGTACTATACTCAAAATGTGCTAAAACTTGTTTTCTTCTCCAACTCATATGTCAAGATGGACGATCGACCAAATAGTGATAGATGAAAGAAATGATCTATCCTTACTGCTAGACCAAGGTGCTACTACTGTAACATCACCAACAGAAGACATCCTCGAGATACCTACTTGAAGTCACTGTTGCATCTCCAGTGAGACCACAAAGGCAGTCCCCTGAGTACCTGAGAACCAGTAAAGGATAAATCCATAGGGGAGAATATGTTTGTGATTAAGATAGTCTTCAAGTGCTATTAAAATGGATATGCTGCAACAACTGTTTTAACAAATGCATAGTTTGGAGCATAAAGGATCATTTCCCAGAGAGTTGATAATGTGGATTTCAAAGGGTTCTGTCTAAGATACTGAAATTGCCCATCTTGAATATCAAAACAACTAAAACCACAAAATGATGCTTGATTCTGTGGCATGGGGATGGAAGGACAAAGCCATGGCTATGATCTAGCTGACCTCAGTTTAAATAGCAGCTTAGGAGCTAGAACAGGCAGACAGGAAAGAGTGGGAGTCAATAGATGACACTGGCATGTCCATCCCAGAGGGAATGAGATGTGGATTCCAGTCCACTGATTGTTATCACCATGCAAATGTTGACACAGCACCAGAACATGGCAATAGCCCTCATTAGTATGTGGGCAGATCCATGAACATACATATAACCACATCACTAGGTATTCTGGATTTGTACTTATACATGGTCCATTGTTCTCCATTATTGCACTTACATGTAAAAGGCAGAAGATACCCTGCAGGTATGCTTTTACACATATCAGTTCTAGGGGAGGAGATTTTAGGTCTCACTTAGAAATACCCTCATTGTTAGAATGCAGTGAGGCCATTATCCAGCCATATGGCTGCCTGAATAGCAGCCCATCTGATCAGCTCTGGCTCCCATGCTGGAGGCTACTGATTGGCAAGGAACAAATGGGTTCATGATAGACGGAATGTTTGAAGTTTTTGAGGGGCTTTTAATCAAATGCTATTCTAGGAAAATTTAATAGCTGAAAGCAACTTTCAGCACTGTTTTAGGTTGCTATCCCCCCTTTTAGTCAAATATAAGTTGAGGGTCTCCCCCGCTCCATGGGAAGGTGCAGGGAAGCTTGTGCACCCACAGCAAAAACCTTTCTTTTATGACTACTGAAGATGTTTACTTTTTTTTTTTAGATAAATCAATTACAACCATTCAGTGGGTCTGCATAAATCTCAAGGCAGACATGGGTGGCTTTAAGGTGAGCAAATATGGCAATAAGAAGAACCTAGGAAAAGAAAACTAAAATGCAAATTAAATAATATAGTGGGGAACTAAACCAAAGACCCAAACCCTGACTCACAATAAAGTGAAAGAAGGTTGAAAACCATTAACAGATCTTGTGAGCATCCAGTCTTTAGGGCTGAAGAGGGTATAAATGTGGTGAAGGTCATTACACTATATGGATCAGATCCTTAAGGAATTGACAAGTGCTTGAAGAAACATTAAAAATATCTACAGTTCTGTAAATGTGATGGCACTATCTGTGTGATTGATCAATGTGTTGCCTTTAGGAAGACCACAGCTACTGGATGCATTTTAGTGCACATGCCTGATAGAAAATTGAATACATTGCTGCTAAAAGAAGCTGTAATATTCAAGGAACTCATCCATGTATGCACTGTTTGTTCTGCAGTTGTATAAGTAAAGACAGTACTTTCACACATTCAAAAATGTTTTATGTTTCATTTACATAAAAAATGAAAGAAGTGTACATATATGCTCAACCAGTGTATACGTAAAGACAGTACTTTCACACATTCAGAAATGTTTTATGTTTTATTTACATAAAAAAATGAAAGAAGTGTACATATATGCTCAACCAGTTTTGTTATCTATTTAAAACAGTGCCCGTGTGGCTCTAATCATATAGGTAAAACTAAAATAAGTTTTGATCAAACAATTTTGACCATGTCAGAGGTATTAGAAATAAAGTTACTGCAAACAGGTTCATAGGTAAGTACTAGGTTAGCTGTTTTTATAGGTTCATAGATAAGTACTAGGCTAATGGCCCTGGAGCCATTGCAAGCCTAGCCCAATAGTGTTCCCAGTCATCTGGCTTACCAGACGTTAGTTCCCTGTGCCCCTATCTAGCAGTGCAATTGAAGTGATCATGGGGTGAATTTCCTATTTCCCATCCACTCATCAAGATTTCACTTGAAGAAGGCCAGTGAGGTGCTCTGATTGATGTGAATAGGGAGTTTATTCCAGAGAATTGGGAGTCTCTGGGTTAGAAACCTGTCCCTCCAGCAGGTTCTGTTTAATGTGGTGATAAGGTTGAGGTCTTTGGAGCAAGTAGCATGGAGGGATTGGGATTTTTTCAGATGAAGCATGTCAAGCAAAACAGGGTCGGACATGGCTCTGTATGTCAAGCAGAGATCGCCTCTAAGTAGGCGATATGAGATGGAGTATAGTTTAAGTTTTTTAAGTCTGTCTGTATAAGGCACATGTTTGAGTCCTAAGATCATCTTAGTGAGGAATTTCTGTGGCCTCTCCAGCTGTTGGAGGTGTCTAGTGAGGTACATACTAAATGGGGCATTATACTCTATAATGGGTCTGATAAGGGACGAGTAGAGAGAGATAATGACTTCTTTTTTCCTGGATGAAAAACCTTTTGTGATGAGATGTGTCATGTAGAATGACTTCCTAACTACAGTGGCAATGTGGTTGTCGAAGGAGAGGTTGCTATCTACCTGTATCCCTAGATTCCTTATAACTCCTTCAGAGTTAAGTGGATTTCCTTCGATATAGTAGTTTGTGGGCAACTTGTTTTTCCTGAAGGGAATGACTATGCATTTTTTGGCATTTAGCCTAAGGCCATGGTTTGGCACCAGTCGTTGGTTTCCGTAAGGCCTTTTTGTAGGATGTCCACATCAGCTTGAGAATCAATAATAGCTCCCAGTTTGCAGTCATCCACGAATTTGGCTAACCAGATTCCCTTGGTGTTGGTGTGAAGTAGATACCAAACAGGAGAGGCCCCAGAACCGATCCCTGTGGGACTCCACTTGTAACTGCCCAGTAGTCAGATTTGGAGTCAGCTACTTTCACTTTGTGGGTTCTGTCAGTGAGTCAGTTTGCAACCCATCTAGTGACATAAGGTCTAATGCCCAGATTAGTGAGCCTATCAATGATTCCGGAGTGTGGGATGGTATCAAAGGCTTTGGCTAGATCGAGGTAGGCTGTGTGGATAGCCTTACCTTCGTCCACTGCTCTGGTGATGACTTCAAAGAAGTCTGTCAGATTTAGCAGAGATGATCTGCCTTTCACAAACCCAGACTGAGTGGGGTCCAGGGTTTGAAGGTCCCCTATATACTTATTTATAAGATCTGTAATAATACTTTCCATAGCCTTACAGATCAAGCTCATCAAGTTGATAGGGTGCTAGTTCCTAGGGTCAGTAGTAGCACCCCCTTTGTGGAGTGGGATGACTGTAGCAGTGCACCATTCATTGGGAACAAAGCCTGAACTGAGGCTGTAGGTGAACAGATCACTCAGGTGTGTTGCCAGTTTCTTTTATAGTTCACGCAGGACACAACCTGGTATATTATCTGGTCCCATGGAAGCTGTGTTCAGTGCATCTTTTACTTGTGCAATTGTGATAATAGGGATTTGGTATTCCTTGGGTATGTGGATGGGCCCTTTACGGGGTGAGGGAGGAGTAAAATTTGCACTGAACCTGTCTGCCAAGATATTGGCAATGTCAGTTGGTTCAGTATAAGTGGAGCCATTGTGTTGTACCTCCAAGCAACTCTGTGTATTATTATGCAGATTTTTGACATAGATAAAGAAAGCCTTGTGGTTGTCCTTAGTATCTGTAGCATTTTTGTTTTCGTAACTAGCTTTGGTGGATTTGATGAGGGATCTCAGTTTTTTAGTGTGATTTCTGAGGGAATTTTTCCAGTCGTTGGACTTTACTTTTCTCTGCAACAGTTTATTCCTTTTGTTGTAGAGTTTGTTAATGGCAGGGGTCCATCAGATTGGCTTCCTTTTTTAAGAGGAGAGCATCCTGGTTCTGTTTGGTATGGCCCTATCTATGCAGTGATGTAGGTGCTCATACAGTGCCTTGGTGTAAGATTCAGCAGCCATACTTCCATTCCCCATTTATATGGATGACATGAAGCTTGCTACTTCTGTCCTTAGAAGCTCAAAGTTAGCTTTGGATAAGTTTTTTACTGTGGTTTCTTTTTTCGGGGGTGGGGGCTGGATTTGGATATCAGTGGTGATTAACTTGTGGTTGGATCAAACCAGGGAGGGATTTATCATAGGAGTAGAGCAGCAGTCTCCCATGTTTGTAATGACTAGGTCAAGACTATTTTTTTCCCCTAGTGGGGGTGAGGATGAGTTGGTCTAAGGCATTGGAGCTGATGAATTCTACGAAGCTTTAGGCAAAAGAGTTGGAGCAGGAGACGTTGTTCTAACTAATGAAGGGGTAGTTAATGTCTCCCAGTATAAGGGTATTACGCTGGAATTTTATGTTTTGCAGAGTGTCCAAGAATGCAGAGTGGCAGTCCTGGGACATTGTGAGGGATCTGTAGCAGGCTATGACATGGAATGCAGTTTTGTCCAGTGTGAACTGTACCTGAAGTATTTCTGATGCATTATGTTAGGCAACAAGTCTGGAGGTGTGTGTATCTTTTATGAAGATGGATACATCTCCGTTTTGGGGGTTTGGTCATCACATCCTTTATGGATTTGGTTCAGATTAGGGGGCCAAAAGGTGTGATATGCATTGTAACCTGGTAGTGCCAGGAGCATTGATCCAGGTCTCTGTTACTGCACAGATGTCGATGTTCTGTAGTAGTGACTCGAGCGAGTGCATTTTGAGGCTTAGACTTATAGCACTGAGTAGCATAACCCTTAGGATGCGTTTGCTAGCAGATGTTATGGTGGTAAATTTATCTTCAGAGCATTGCCTAAAAAAGGCACTATAGGGGTGGCAAGGGCCTTGGCCAGTATCTGGAATCCCAGGGGTGACAGATGCAGGCCGTCAATGGCAAAGCATCGAGGTCTGTCTATCATGTCATCCCAAGCAGATACTGGATCCCCTTAGAATGACACCAGAATCTTAGCCAATTGTTAAAGTCAATCATTTTCTGCTTGTACTGTGGTATCATTCTTGGTGATGGCAGGAAGTTACTCAAGGCTAGTGTCATACCTGCCTGGGCTACAAGATCAGAGAGCTCCTCCATGTCTCTTTTCCTGTAGTCCAGGGAGGTACTCTTAGGTCATTCACACCAACATGTACAATGACAGAGTCATATTTGTACTTGCTGTGGAGAGCCCCAAGTGCATGCATTATGTGGTGAATCCTGGCACCTGACAGGCGGCTGACTGTGACTTTCTCCTTATTTAGCCTAGTGAGTGGGACTTCAGTGTGACTTACAATTGAATCACCTATGACTGATGTGTTTGGTACATTGTTCTGCCTTAGGGGCTTAGCTTGAGTGGCACACTGTTTTTGTGGACTATGTGTCTTCTGGTTTGTGCTTTGATGAGATGGTTGCTTGCATTTGTACATTGGAGGTCTCTGTTGTTTGGGCAGATTTTTTAAGAGAACCTCCACGAAATTGGTTGCATGTTTCGCGTTGCTATCTGATAATGGTGGTATGTGAACAGGGGAGCTATGTGTTCTCTGTGATGTGATGTGTGTGTTAACCTTTTCCTCCTGACTGGCTGACCCAGTCATGGATTGAGAGAGAGCAAAGCCTCAAGTTTGGCTATGTACTTGCATTTCTCACAAGTGGATGTGTTTAGTAGTAAGGGCGACCACAGTGGTGCAGCGGTTAGCATTGCCACCTCACAGCAAAAGGTTCTCTGGTTCAATCCTCAGCTGGGGTGCCTTCTGTGCAGAGTCTGCTTGACCTCCCTGTAGTTGCATGGGTTTTCTCCAGGTTCTCCGGTTTCCTCCTACATCCCAAAGACATGCTGTAGGTGGATTGGATACTCTAAATTGGCCCTAGACATGAGTGCGTGTGTGTGTGTGTGTGTGTGTGTGTGTGTGTGTGTGTGTGTGTGTGTGTGTGTGTGTGTGTGTGTGTGTGTGTGTGTGTGTGTGTGTGTGCTTTCCATGGAAGGTTGGGTGCCAGGCTGGCAACTTGACACCGTAAAACTCCACTGCCAATCATGAGCAGACAGGTGATCCACTGTGGTGACCCCTAAATGGGAAAAGCTGAAAGAAGAAGAAGGATGTATTTGGAGGTAGGAGGGCAAGATTGTTTGTGTACATGAGGCAATTGCTACATTGCCTCAGGATGCCCAGGTTAATGGGAGAAAGCATAGGAAACTGACCTTTGGACATGCCTGGAAAAGTGAACAGCTCTTTAAGTACTGAATTATTTATGCTTAGATTAAATACTGAGCTTTTTGTTTCCTTTATGAAAAGTTTCCTTATGGAAAGTTTAGTGCTGGTAGCTGTGGATGAGCTTGCAATAAATGCTACAAGATGTTCTGAGCAAATGCTAGATTTAAAGGTCTAATTTGAGTGCTCAGAGATAAAAGTTAACAAGGTCTAAGGGAAAATTTTAAGCCAGACTTTAAGGCACTGGCAATAGTTTACCTTAGCTAAGTGGCGCTGCACATCATGCAAACCCGTGCAAACACATTTTTTTATACAGAAAGATGAAAGGGATAGAAATAGCCCAAAATGGCCAATAAAAATACAATTTCTGAGCTGAAACCACTCCTTTAGTGACAGATAGGCTGCTCATAGCTTACCACTCACACTGATAAGCAGAGAAGCTTCCCTCTATCTCAGTAAGGTCTGGGCAACACAGAAACCTCAATACAGTCCTGAGATCAGAAATCTGAAATCTGGACTATTCTAGTTACAGAAAGTTGGGAAACGAGCAAGGGTATAGTATTTTTCTTTCTGTTTTGGGGGGCTTTTTTTTCAAAAACACTTTTTAATCAGATAAACAGGCCAACACTAAGGAACTCTGGCTAACAAAATTTGGAGATGACTGCAAACTGGGAGCCATTACTGAATCCCCAAATGATGTGGATATTCTACAAAAGGGCCTTACAGAAACAGATGCCTGGTGCCATAGTCATGGGCTCAAGCTTAATGCCAAGAAATGTATAGTTATCCCCGTTGGAAAAAAACATGTACCCATGAACTACCACATAGGTGGCAGGACACTAAACATCAAAAGTGTGATGAGAGACTTAGGGACACAAATGGACAGTGGTCTCACTTTCGATAACCACATTGCCACAACAGTCAGGAAATCCTTCTATGTGGCACACCTCATCACTAAGGGCTTTACATCCAGAAAAAAGGAGGTCATTGTCCCACTGTACTCATCCCTCATTAGACCCATTATAGAGTAAAATGCCCCATTTGGTATGTACCTCACAAGACATCTGCAACAGCTGGAAAGGCCACAGAAATATCTCACTAAAAGAATCACAGGCCTAAAGCAGATGCCATATGCTGACCATCTAAAAAACTCCAGCTATACTCTGTGGCATATCATCTAATCAGAGGCGATCTCTGCTTAACATACAAGGCCATGTCAAACCCAGAGCTGTTGGACATGCTCCACTTAAAGAAATCTCAATCCCTCAGAGCCACACACTCCAGGGATCTAAACCTTATCATCACAATGAACAAAACATGCTGGAGGGATAGGTTCCTGACCCAGAGACTCCCCATACTCTGGAATAGACTGCCCATACATGTCAAGCAGTGTGCCTCATTGGCCCTCTTCAAAAGGGACCTTGAAGACTGGATGGGAGATAGGAAATTCACCCCGGGGATCATGTCAGTCGCCCTGCTAGACAGGGGCCCAGAGATGTAAATATTGTGGGAAGAAATTTCCAGGGAATTGTTATGGCTAGGCTTGCATAGGCCTTAGGGCCGATAGCCTAGTACGAACCTATGAACAGCTAGCAGACTTCAGTTTGTAGCCTACAACAGTAAAACAGTTGAATTTAACTTAAAACGAGCAAATAAAGTGCAAACAACAAAACTTAACAAAATTCAGTTGGAATAAGTAGCAAAGCTTAATAAACGGCTAGAATAAAGTGTGGTAAGCAAAAACCAAGCAAAAGAAGCAAAACGGAGGTACTTAAATCACTGAAAGTCTCTCCTCTCTCTTACGGCTGCTGTAGACCTCTGCAGGACACCCAGACAGGATCTTGCTGAGGTTAAACAAGCTCAAAAAACACTCAAACACATTTTTTATACAGAATGATGAAAGGGATAGAAATAGCACAAAATGGCCAATAGAAATACAATTTCTGAGCTGAAACTACTCCTTTAGTGAAAGATAGGCTGCTCAGAGCTTACCACTCCACTGACAAGCAGAGAAGCTTCCCTCTGTCTCAGTAATCTGAATCTGAAATCTGGACTATTCTAGTTACAGAAAGGCGGGAAACAAGCAAGACGAGTCAATTTCTCTTAATGAGGAATCAAATTTTATACTTTTTGTCTATGAGGTAAACATGTTAACCATTAATCCATCCCCCCAATCCCTTACAAGAGATTATTCCTTTAGTTGTTTTTCAGGTAGGTACTAGGATGGCTGCTCTTGTGGGCCATTTAAGCCTGGTTAAAGGTGAGAATCAAACCTTGTACTTTGTGTTTGTGAGGTAAACATCTTAACCATTATACCAACCCCCAACCCCTGGGAAAACAAAAGAGAAATAAAATCATTGCAAATGGAAAACTACATTTCTTATAATGGTCCTCTGTTCAGAGAAACAACCAGTTTACAATAATTCCACCATTATGATGTAAATACCAGCTATTAAGATAAGATACTAATACTATGAATTACTTGAATGGATTGTTTGTGCATGCAAAGACAGGTTTTAGATTGAATGCACAGACTTATTTATAAAGTCTTAATGTTGAAATGTTTTTGGTGTGTAATTTATTTTCAAAATACGTACAGTTCTTTGATGCAGTTTAGGGAGTAGGCTCTTTCTGGTTGCTTTGCCCTAAACTGTAGCCTAATAATGCTTTAGTACACCACCAGATATGCAATGAAACACCGAATATGGCCAAACGTTTATGAAATCCCAAATAAAATCCCTCACTATCCTAAATATGTCCTCTGCTTACCCTAACTGAAATACAAGGCATTAGTGTCTCGACCACATATAAAAACTGAGGGACACAATCATCTTCAGTGCAGCTAACCTCACTTCAGTTAACGATGATTTACATCCCAGTCTCCCAACTGCTTTCCTACTTTAGCCAGCAAAGACTCATAGATCCATTTCCACATCTTAGCATGTGGCATTCTGAGAATAATGACAGTCACATGATAAAGGCTGCCTTAACATCCCTTCAGTCACAAACTTCACCCCGATCACCTGATACACATTTAAGGTTTATTACATGAAAGAATGATAGGGCCATTTATAAAATACCAAACATCAGGCAAGGAAGTTGCTGGATGGGTTACAAACATCAGATCATGCACAGACAGGGAAAGTAACTGGCCCTCCCTACCACATACCCAATCATCCTTCCTCATAGTCAGCTTTAATGCTCAACCAAACCAGAGCTGAGAGAGATCCTAAAATCTTCACAATTGCTTATGCTTTATTGTAGGCTTTGTCATTGCTTCCATCAGAAATACTGGCCAAAAATCCACTGGATGCAAAGCCTCTTTAGAAATGCACATCCCTTCCAGTCAAAGGCCAATTCCTCATCTGAACTCAAAAATATAGATGGAATCCAGAAACTACACTGTGTACCCTTCCAACAGTGCTGCCAACCTCTTTATATTGTCTTACGTTTGTGTCTGTCTTCCCTTCTCAAATGCAGTTTGATTCCAGGGCTGAGACTCAAATGGGTCCATTGGGCTCAGAGCTTTACCCTGGTTAACAAATTCAAGCAAGGAATAATGCCCAACAGGGTGTGTGCTAATGTGTAATTAACATCCACCCAGCATTAATTACACATTAACATATGCCCTGGAGGGCATTATTCCTTGCTTGAATTTGTTAATGGTTTGTCTGTAAAATTGTTGTGTTTTACTTACTTATTTTTTTATTACTATATTTTTTTAATATATTTTTGATGTAAAATAGTTCTTCTGCTTAATGTTTCAAACTTGCTATGGTATATATCAATGGTGTTGGAGGAAGCATTTTACATCCAGAATATAACACTTTAAAAAACTAACCTGGTATTTATTTTTTGGTCCCTTACTCCTAAATCGTTGGTTCATTGGCAGTCATCGGAGATTGAAGTTAATAAATAATGACATACATTTGAGTTTCAGACTTTTATTTCTTTCAGAAAATTCATGCTAACACAAATCTTTTACTTAAGCAACTTTGTAATTTTATAAGAAAAAGAATTAAAATCTGTTTCTATTTTACAGACTTTATTCCCCCATTATTTTAACTAGATTTCTTCAGCTGAAAGGTGCAGCGGTAAGCAAACCTCCTTACTGCTGCTGCTGGTGGTGGTCATCTCACTCACTCACTGTCTCTCTCACACACACACACCTCTGCTTCAGAAAATGCACGCTAACAGACACCCTGTTATTCCAGCAACTTTCTAAATTTATAAGAGAAATATTTAAAATCCGTCCCTATTTTCAGTACTTTGTTTCCTTATTATTTGTGGCTCTGTCCAGATTAATTTTGCTAAAGAGGTTGAGAGGTATAGTTGAGAATACGGAAATCACTGATGCTGCTGCTGCCAGGGGAAAGCACGATGCCTCTCACTCTCTGCCTCACACTCATACACTCACACACACACACACACACACACACACACACACACACACACACACACACACACACACACACACTCACACACACACACACACACACACACCCACACACACACACACACACATTTACACACACACACACACACACACACACACACACACACACACACACACACACACACACACACACACACACACCCACGCACACACACACACACACACACACACACACACACACACACACACACAGTCTCTTCTGCTTTCATGTACCCATTCACTCACAAATGCAGGCAGCAATATAAACAAACATACACTCTGACACTTTTTTAATCTTTTGTTTATATTTTACACTCAGTAAACAGCAAAAGTGCTGATTAGCGAGTGTAAAATAGTAGCTCAATTAATCTCTCTCACACAGACATACACTCTCACACACAGACATAAACACACGCACATACGCTTTTTTATTTTAATTTTTTTATTTTTTATTTTTCACTCACTATACAGCTAAAGCTCTGCTTAGTAAGTGTAAAACAATGGCGGACGTTAGTTTGTTTCTGTCCAAGCTCCATGGCAGCTTGATATGCTGCCATGAAGCAACGGACTCATTTTTCGGTGGACATTACTTGTACATTAATACCCTGCTGGAGAACATTTGTTCTCCAGTTAAGGTGCTGATGTACACTTTATCCATTCTCTAAAATAAAAATAATCACCTATCAAATGGGACATAACCCATACAAATTGCTTTATATTCACTCATATAAATAACATGATCTATAAAGCTATCGGGGCTAATCATTGCTGATCTGATTAATTCTAATATCAGGGCTTGACCCATAACAATTTGGATTCATCAAGGAGAAATCATGCCTGATAAATCTTCTTACAGAGAGTCACACAAGCTGTTCTTAGTAGTCATGCTGTTCACGCAGCTAATCTCAATTTGGCCAAAGCATTTGATACCAAACTTCATGCTGGAATTGAAACAAAATTATCTGCCTTAAACATAGATCCTTCTGCGGTAAAATGGATAGCCAGTTGGCTAAAAGACAAAATCCATATAATTTGTATGGTGGGTGCCTCTGAGGGTCTGTACAGATCTATACTAGATCTTGGCCTGTTCAGCATTAACTTTTCTGATTCTTTGATAAACAGGACCTCTGATTATCCAAATCTGCAGACAGCCACAAACTGTGTGCAATTGTTAAAACCAACTCACATTGCATGTGTACACCATTCTGGGGGGGTGGCATGATTCCACTTAGGGCCAGAATTTTATTTGCATTTGTCAAGTGCTGAGCAAGTTACATTATGTCTCTCTGCATGTCATTTTGGGATAAACACACCAGGTCATGCACCTACATATGCCACCTCTAGGTTGTAGTCATATTTACTTTGTTTTTGGGACTGTATGGCCCTCGTGATTTCACACATCCTGACACCAAAATGGCAGTTGTCACCTGCCTTTGTCCAGACTAGTGAGTGTCAGTGCGCCTGATGATGATTTCATTATTTAGTAGGACATTTCTACTTAATGTAATCTTGTGCATGTATGGGTGAGTTTATGTATTGTTTACCAACCATCTGTGTAAATGAGAGGGTGGTATCCAAGTTATATTGATAACTGCATACCTCACAAATCATCTCAATGTCATGTTTACCTGGTAGTAGTTGATTGTCAGTGAGCCTTAGGGGAGTTCCTGCACTATCTCAGAATGCCAAATGCAATGAGGCTGGCAATGGAAGAGGTAGATATAAACATGTCTTCAATTTTTGCCAGGTTGGTCAAATTGTCAAGGGCAGGAATGATTATAGAACTACTTTAGTCAGGGGGCGGAGAAGATATATTAGATTGAGTAACCATGCTTTGAAGGAGACACAATAGGTCAGGCAAAGATGGTCTAACACTGATACAACACAACTTGAACTTACAGGGAAAATTCTGTAACAGTCACTAATCTAAAAGTAGTTCAACATTATATCTGTACAAGGCTGTATTTTAGTACCACACATATATTCAGTGTAAAACAATAGTATGATGGCTAAGGAGGTACTACAGAATGAACATAGTAAGAACTGAGAACAGTACGCAATTATAGTTTGGTCCAGTACACAATTAAAGAAGGTGGAAGAGAGTAATGTACAAATCCCAAATAATAGCAAGCTTATTAGGTCTGAACAGGTAATACAAATTACATAAGGTATACTACAACACTGGCTCAGATGCCATATGTCATGCACTTCAAGACTCAATTTCCAGCAAAAGAACGAAGAGAGGTTGGCTCAAATGCCATAAAACATATGTTTAATAGAGTTGATTGCTGCAGATCTAAACAGAGACAATTCCGGCTTTGATGACAGACTGAAAAAGAGTTTTAGGTTAAAGCACTGAACACTAATGATTGCAAGGTTCCATTTACCAAATTAAATGTCAACACCATTTTGGCAGTTTTCAGTATTTGCCAAGATTATTAAGCATCCTCTTTTCATAGCACTTTTTAAAATACAACTACAAAAATCCTTGAGATTCAGAGTACTCCTGTCTGCCAGTGCTAATTGCCCAAAGTGGGTTGGTCAATTGGGGGGATTCCAGTTCAGAGGTCTGATAAAGCTGCACTGAGAAACACCTCATTAGCATCTCATAACCATGTCTCTTAATTGAATGCTGCACTGTCTGACTACGCTAGTGTTCTCCCTAGTAGTCTATAAGTGCTTAACAAGCATTTGTTAAGCATCCCTAAGCAGTGTTAAGATCGATTCTTGTGCTAGGGAGAAACGGGAGAGAGTATCATCAAGCAAAGAACAGCACCAGCAGGCAAAATAACTTTTAAATGCTGTGAGAATGTCGCACTGCCATACTTATAAATAAAAAGTGTGGTAGAACAAAACAGCTGTTATAAAGCTGTTCAGTCTGCAGACAGGCACTTTCTTTCTGCCTGCTGCCTTTTTGATAATGCTAAGTGTTTATTTGGCTTGCAAAAACTTTGAAAGCCAATAAAACACCTTCTGCTCCTGTACTGTTTTCTTTTTTGTTTTTGTTTTTTATTTTTCTATAACTGGAAATACTTGGAGCAGATAAAGCTCTAAGCATAACAAAGAATTATGATCGATTTTCATCAGTCATAAGCTTTTATTATGTGTTTTTGACATGGATGCCAACATTAACCTCACAAGTTTCACTCTTGAGGTGCATTTCTTGGTATCCATGTCTCAAGCACATAATATAGATTATGGCCAAGTCTACAATCATTACAAGTTTGTAAGTGTTCAAAACATAGACGGCAAGAAATTCATCTTGAGAGTGAAAATTGAGAGGTGAATCCTGGAATACATGTCAAGAACCCATAAATAAGCATTATGATAGGAGACCAAATTAAAATTCTTCATAGTGTATGGAGTATTATCTGCCCCATGTACTACTAGTTATAGGAAAAAGGGTAAGTGTTGAAGAGCAAATTGTTTTACTGGTTTTGAAAGCAGGTAAAGGACTTTTTGCTGCCACTGTCAAACAGACAGCAATATACCTGTGAGTTTCTTTGCTTAATGAAAAAATCTGAAACAGTAAATAAAATAACATATATTGCACCAGTATATTTATTTTCTGAAGAATAAGAAGTGTGAAGCTCTAATGTCTGACATTACTGACTGTGTGTACTGAAGCGAAAAGTATTTTACTGGCTTTGAAAGCTGTTAAGGACTTTGCTATGTCACTGCCAAACAGACAGAGACATAGCTGCCAGTTTCCTTTCTTAAGAAAAAAGAAAAACTGTTAACAGAACAGCAGAGCTTGCATTAATACTCATTTTCTGAAGAATTAGAAGTATAAACGTCTAATGTTTGACATTGTTGACTGTCTGTAAAAGGAATTCTGACAGTCAGTGAGTAGTGATTATCTAGCACGGGACTAGTGCTTAAGAAAAGCTGTTAAACACCTTTCTGACATCAGAAAGGTGCTTAGCAAGCTTGTCTTTTCATCACTTTTGGAGTCTAATCAAGGCATGGCTCCATGCACTGCAAGTTATTTATGATCAGAGGCATAATCATAATACTCTGTGCTATATTGTAACTTTCTTTCCCCATTTTACGTAATGTACCAAAAAAAATCCAGTGACATGAATGGTGCAATAGGAGTCCCTAAAGAGAACATTTTGAGATTGGTAACAAGTGGTGTGAAACAACGAGTCAAACGCATCATGAGATTGACCTGTTGTCTTGTAAGGCTCTAAGGCATATTTTGAATATATAAAGTGAAGTAAAAGTTTTCCAAAACAAGAGTACTGTGAGAGTGTTTGGCTTCCCTGTGACCTAGAATTTGATTAAGCAGGTAATCAGAGACTGACTGAAGAAATTCAGAGATTTCTGGAAGCATTTTTGCTTCTTCAAATCGAGCATTTGCTTTGTAAGTCATCTCTCACTCCACTTTGTTGGTATTGGCATTGTAAGGAAAATTATTTTTCTATACAACCATAAAGGAATTTTCCATATAAAGTATCATTACAGTGATGAACTATATATATATATATATATATATACATATATATATATATATATATATATATATATATAAAATATATATATCTATATAGATCTACTACAGATGATTGAACTTTTAAAAGTTCGACTTTCATATGGCTGAGACCATATGATCAAACTTTTAAAAGTTCGAACACCTGATAAAAAAAGGGGGGGGGGACAAAAAAATTACTCTGAATGTTTTTAGCAGGGGGCAAGCCCCTCCCTGCACCCCCCACACCCCCTGCTATTTAAATATACCAACTCCGAGATCGCACTACAGTGAGGAAAATGGAAATCTTCCCATTCCGCGCTGTATGGAGTTCTCCTTTCAGAACATTTGAACATTTAAAAGTTTGAGCATATGGTCTCAACCATATGAAAGTTGAACTTTTAAAAGTTCAATCATCTGTGTGACACACACACAGACACACACACACACACACACACACACACACACACACACACACACACACACACACACACATAAATATATATATATTTTTTTTTGTGTGTTTGTGTGTGTGTGTAATGCATACAGTATACAATGCCACTTTCAGATCACAGTGATTGTCAGTGTTCTTTGAAGAACATTACTCAGTAACCAACAATGTACTATTGTTGTCAATAGTTATAGAATATTTTTATAATATTTTCTTCATATATATTATGCTGATCTAGTTTCAGGAAAAGCCCCACACTGCATTTCTACAGTATGTTTTAGCATGATCAATTTCATTTCTAAGATCTCTGCAGCTGGAGAATTCCAGAATATTTGACTAGGCCTTGCCAAAGCCCTGCATTAATTGTCATTCACCGTTCTGGTGTGGTAACATGCTGTACTGCTAAAGTCCTTTTCAGTTTATATAGAGGAGCCTTCTCCTTGAAGGTTTGAACATGTAGTAAATTAGACGTGAACATTCAGATGTTTCAGCATTATGGAGTGTATTATTAAGGCCTCAAAGTTAGTTTTGTGGTACTATAATCTTGGTAATTCTAGTGGAGTACTACACTACATCATTGCTGATGCAACATACAGCACAATCTTTCATTCTAACATTTACTATATACACCTCATACAACTCAGTAATTATAATTTAGTAGTTCTCTAATAAGACAAAAAATATGGGCAATAATAGAGAGCAATGAACAATGTATAAGTGCAAATCCAGAATAGAATTCCTAGTAAGGTGGTTACATAAAGTCCAGTGTGCTCTGTTATCACCTGAAAATGTTACTATTACTAAATATGGTAAAAGTAAAACACTTTCCATTGTCACTGAGCAGATCTCTCAGCTGTCCGTGACATTATTTAAAACAATTCTTAACACCGACTGCATAACATGCCCTTCACATGTGCAGAATGAGGAGCCTGGACTTTTTAAAACTCAGAATGAAGGACATTCTCATAATAAAGTACGCCTGAGAGGTATAAGTCGCAGTAATGGGTTTTCTGCTCATTATTTTTAGCTTTGTCTGTTTCTTGAGCAGAGAAGTTAAGAATTGAGGACAAGATGGTATGCAGGAGCCCCTAGATGTTATGCAATTGCCATAGCATTCTGAGAGCTGCACAAAAACACTGGTGAGGCCCAGTGTTCTCCATTATCGGCAAAATATGTTGATAGAGGTATCACAAATTGAACACACCTATTCATTCATAAATTCTGCAATATACATTTTATGAAGTACATCTTCATATTTATCTTTTTGTTTTTATATTATTATTTTATTATAAAATATGTTTGGTTATTAAACACCTTGGCTTTGAAATAGAAATGTATTTACTAAATAAATCAGAAACATCTTGAATAACACTTATGAATATATCCAATTATAAGTGCATGAATTATTCATCCAATGATCAATTTGTTTTTAAAGGTTACACCTGGTGTTCCATTCTGTTTTTAAATTTTTATTATTAAATAATTCACCATGGTTATATATCATAGCCGACTGCGTACATAGTTTTTGTCATTTGAAAAAATAATAAATGGCAGATGTCGCATCTATGCTTATAAGGCTGACTATATGAAAAGGCATTGTCCTAGTGACGCAAAATAGTATTGAAAATCTCTGTTGATCTTTGAAGTAATACAAAAAAAATGAGTATCAGAAACATAAACTGTAAACAATGGACTGCCTGTGGATGTCTTATATTGTCTTAAAATGGCATATTAAACATGAAAGGTGCAAAATAATCACATTAGTTATATAGCTACAGTGTATTACGGCAACTGGAAATCAGACTCCAGAAAAAGGCCTTTAAGCCATTTAACTATCTAAATGAAAACCACAAATGACACATCCATGTTACATGATTATAAAATGCTTTTTGTATTATTTAGCCTAAAACTCTGCACTTAATTAATGATGAAATGACAAAAGCAGTGTACATCAGGATGGCCGATGGTCATTTGGTTGAGCTCTGACTCATTTAGACTACTATATAAAGTCCAGAGCATTGACAATGTGATATAATGGAGTTGTGACCTGTGATTCACCAAGGTTACCACCAGCAGTCAGTTATTTTTACCACTGTCAGTAACCATTTCTGAGTCAGAAACAACCTTAGCCCAGTGCTGAAGTAAAGCACTACAGTGGATTGTCTCTGTGGTCTCCCACAAATGCTAATGAGGCATTCTGGGGATATGACCTGTCCTAAACATCCATGTGCTTTCACCTTCCAAATTCATATAGTTAGACATTTACTCACCCAAGCAATTCTAAGAATCTCTATGATGCATAAGACAGCTCGCCTGGCCAAGTTAATTAACTCAGTCAAGAGCTCACTTTTACAAATTACTTTCAATGGGTGAGATTACATTTACATCAGAGATAAGTGCCAGAGTTTATCGGACGGGTACTGGTGGGTGTGTACATGTGTGTTTCGGGGTGTGGCTGCATGTGTGAGTGCATGGTGGAGGACGGACACCTCAGGTGAGTGTATGTGTATGGCTAAGTATGATCAGGTGGAAGATGTGTGTGTGTGTGTGTGTGTGTGTGTGTGTGTGTGTGTGTGTGTGTGTGTGTGTGTGTGTGTGTGTGTGCAGGGGGCTGTCATACCTCTAAATTCCCATAGACTAATGAGCAAATAGTGAAAAATGTTAGAACAGTTAAAAAGATTTAAACCTTGTACCCTCAACACACACAACTTGTTAGGAGAGCTTTAATCTTCTGCATTACCACTAGATACAAGGGATACTTTTTAAATATTGCCTTAGCACACTTAAACAATGATAGTGGTGCAGTGGTTATTATTGCTGCCTCACAGCAAGAGGTTCTCTGGTTCAGTTCTCGGCTGGGGTGCCTTCTGTGTGGAGTCTGCGCGTCCTCCCTGCATTCGTGTGGGTTTCCTCTGGGTGTTCCAAAAGTGGGCTCTGTCCCAGTCAGACTTTTCCCGGTAAACAAATAATAAATAAATAAATCTAGAGCTTTAGCCATCCAAGCTAACTGAAGAGGGCTTGGAACCTTTCCAAATTCGTAGAAACTTTAAAAAAATATGAAACTCATAAGTCCTGTCATTATTGAGTGATAGGAGTAATTGGGCTTGAGTTGCAATGAGCAGAGCAGGTCTAAAATCATGTCAGGAGGGCACCATACCTTAACATGGCCAAGTTAAAGACAAAGCCAGCAGGAACACTAGACACCAAGGATAATTTTTTAATATTATTCAGAGTCCCTTAAAAAGTTAATGGGGCAACAAGTTTAGCATCACAATGTAGTATCAGAACAATAAGAAAAGCGAAACTCTAATGTCTGGCATTATTGGCTAACTGTAATCATCCATGATTTATGAGAGGCAGGGAAAAGATAATAGGGTCATTCTGTAAATTAGAATGTAAGTAAGAGGTATTGAGTATGTAGGGTGTGTGTGTGCGTGTGAGTGTGTGTGCGTGTGTGCGTGTGTGTGCGTGTGTGTGCGTGTGTGTGTGTGTCTGTGTGTGTGTGTGTGTGTGTGTGTGTGTGTGTGTGTGTGTGTGTGTGTGTGTGTGTGTGTGTGTGTGTGCTGTGTATCTGAATGTGTGCGTATGTGTTTAAAAATTACTGAAGGGGATACATGTGTGATCCAGTGGCTGCCAGTAGTGATTAACAAAGGAAAGTGCTAAATTGCAGTAGCAGCAATTATCAGAAATTCAGAGACATGCAAATTAGCTGATAATGAGGGCTTTCCTCATTGAGGCTAATGTGTCTCTGAATTGCATTTCCTGTGCTCATTGAAATGCTCCCTTTGGCCACAGCTCTTAATCCTATGGTGGAAGTCTTTCTGAATCCCAGGGGTGGGCTTGGTCGGACACATTTCCAAGTTTTGCTAAGTTGAGTTCTGATTTGTTTTTTCATTGCATTGTGATTCAGGATTCATAATGTGGCAAACATTTTATTAATTGACCAAAGAACCCAGATTCAGTGGGCAAATAATGAGATCTAATTTACTGCCAAGTTTGTACCTCTAATTATAAAAATTAGTGCAACTAAAATGTTTGTAATAGCTCATGTAGATGAACACATAGATTTCGTTTTTTAATTTACTGATGATAATGTTTTATTTTCATTATTCACATTTTTCTCCCGCTTGCAATGTTTTTCCTGAGTGTTTGTATGTGTGTGTATGTTTGTCATTTTACTGAAAAATAAAGTGAGCTTATTGACAGCTGACAGTAAGTCAGTAGCAGTGGTAGATGAATCATTAATAGTTAATTCATGGTTTGGATAAATAAGTGGTCTAGGAAATGGGAGCTGATGATTATTTCAAATAAAATGCAAGCTCATGCATTTTGAAAGAACGAAACCAAGCCTGGAAAATCTAACCTAGAACATTATTCTATAAATCAGGAAGGACTTATGAGTACCTTCATCCTATAAAAATTGAACATTCTTGGCAGTATGAGAGGTATTTTGCAAGTCTAGCAAAATATTTGAGGCAGCGCAACGAACAATGAGTATACAGACAGGTAGTTAGAGACAATAAAATGTGCAGATTCCGTAGAGAGGCAGGTGGAGACATTAAGCAGTACTGATTTCAAGAACAGGTAGGTAGAGACAGTAAGGAGCAGTGATTCCAGAGAAGTTATGTGGAGTCAGTAAGAGGCATTGATTCAGAAACAGGTATGTGGCAAAAGTGAAGGGTACAGTAATAAGAGGCACTGACTCCAAATGCAGGTAGGTGGAGACAGCAAAGGGTACTTATGGATATAAGAAGTAGAAAGGTGGTAACAGTACTGCCTCTTTACATTTGTGACCATGTTTACAATATTTGCTACAGTGATGAACAGCCCATGAATGATTCATGGATTGAAAGGATTAGCTGCATGACTGTCCCAGACCTTCATAATCTGGAGGAGGGAATGATGACTGGGAATGCACTAACTGCTTATAATAGTCTAGAAGACAAATTAGATGAGGTATCAATAACAGAGCATGGCAAAGGGACTAAAAAGGATAATGAATTAATAAATTCAGTTAGTTAACATAAAAAATGATAATGCTTTATAGAGAAGACAAATGGAAACTGCAATATCTGCCATATGGAGTAATGCATTATGGTACATATGAAAATTTTAAAATGGGTTAGGAGACTGAGAGACTGAAATGGTTGGAAAAGAGGGGGCGATGTTTGCAGCAAACCTAGTTGCAAATACTGATGTACTCGATAAAAATGCACACCTCATTTCTGTATTACCTAAACATGCTGGTTTGAATGCATATCATACATGGCAAAGGATTTAATGTAATATTAAAGGCTCTACTTAATATCTACAGACTTTAATAATTTGATCTTTTGTTTATTTTGATTTTGAAATGAGTTACCTAACTGTCACTGATAACATCTCCATAAGTAATGGCATGGGTTAGAGGAAACTACATATAGGAAGAAATAATTAAACATTTAGAGCTCAACAAATTATTCATATTTATCATGACAGGTGACTGTATATATATATATATATATATATATATATATATATATATATATATATATATATATATATATATATATATATTTCAATTTCTTATGTATTTCACAGGTAACACATCTTTTTGACAATGGAGCAACTGTCTTTTTTGCTGTATTCATGGCAATATGGGGTAAGTCCTTCTTTATCATAAATGGCATTTAGAACATGATAAAGCAATGTATTTTTATGATCACAGGAATTTTTTTTCTGTATTCCACATTTCCTATTATCTATTTATCAATCAATCGTGCTAACTGAAAAACTAAGTTTGACTACATATATGCCTACTCACTGAACTACCAAAGGGAGAGGTTTATTTGACAATCCTTGCTTAGTTGCTTTTCTAGAAATAGTTGTACATCTCAAACACAGGAAGTAAATCATACTGTGTTCCCTTTGGTAAGGAATGACCTCAGAATATGAAAGTTCCATAACGTCCAGACTATTTTAGCAAGTGTTGTAAACTTCCCTTAAAGATACATGACCTCAGAGGATGTTATATCAAGTAAGAAGATGCATGGGTATGGGGGAGGCGGGTCTCCTCACTGAGCAAGGCACCAAAAAACTAATAATCTGATTTTTTTAATTAAGAATTTTTCCCTGAAATGGTCTTTCACCTGAGTCAGACTGCATTTACTGTATGATAACCAATGTTCTCAACACCTATCATTGTTGATAGAATTGCATTTGAAATCATCATATTTATCATCATCCATCATCTGCCACTTTTTTCCCAATTTCCACATGGGGTTGGGGTGTGGTGTCAACTGTTGCCAGCTCTCTTGATTCAGCATATCTCTCCTTCCTTCTTCAACAGCCATCCCTGACTGTTACAGATCTTCTCACACAATCCATCCACCACTTTGCTGGGTGTCCTCATTTCCTCTTGCCTTCTTCCTGTTTCTTCCTAATCTTCTTCACCAAATCATCTTCTGCTTTCCTGTGCATGTACGCAAGCCACTGTCATCTGTTCTCTTTGACCTTCTCTGCATTTGAAGCTGCAGTGGCATCATTTCATTGTCTGAATCCTACCACTCATCTCAGGCACTTAATCTCCATCACATCTAGCTTCCCCAACTACTCTGCATTCAGTGTCCTGGTATCTATACCATAGGGAAGTATTGGTCATGCCACTGTTTTGTTTACCTTACTTTCCTGCTTCTTCAGAATTCTTCTCTCTCACACACCACCCCTGATACTCTGTGCCATTTGGCTGCAGCCCCTCTGATACTAATTTTCATTTTCTGATTTAGATTTCCTTTCTTCTTAATCAGCCATTCCAGATACCGGAAGTTGTTAACCTGATCCTCTATTTCCCTTCTATATCAATGTTCAGCTTCTTCTGATTTCTCTTATTTGCTATCATGATAAACGTCTTTTCTGTATGCAGTTTTGTCCCATGTGCCTTCAGTTTTGCATTCAATTTCCTTATCTGCTGAATTTCCTGCTCAGAGTCTATTTGTATTGCCAGATCATCTGCATACAACAGATTTGTTGATCTTTCCCCTCTGACCTATTTACAAATGTAGTCCATCGCCAATATGATCAGCAGTGGGCTCTGAGGTGAACCCTGATGTACACCCACTCCCACTGGGAACCCCTCTGTGATTACAAATACTGTCGTACATGTGTTATTGGGTCCTTGCATATAGACTGCACTAATTCTACCAGTGTTTCTAGAACTTTGAACCATTGCAGGATACCCAACCAGCTTTCTTGGGACCTTGTAATATGATTTCTCCAAGTGTAGGAACATCCAAGTGGACTCTTTCCTCATCCCTAGCATCTTCTCTAGTATTTGCATTTGAGATACAAAACCAAAACCACAAATGTAAGAGATTATGCCTCCACAGGACAAAAATACATAAACAATAGTGTTTTGACTTTGAAGTGGGAAGTGTTGGTGCACCTAATATTAAAAATTGTAACTAGAAAAGATGTAAGTGAGTTAAATGATATGGCTGGAATACTGGTTACTGAATAATATTTATGTTGATTCATCAACAAAACTTTGGGTGAGTGCCCTTTGTGGGAATCACTCCCACTGACAACCACTTTCAGCAAAAATTAAGTGTGTGTGTGTGTGTGTGTGTGTGTGTGTGTGTGTGTGTGTGTGTGTGTGTGTGTGTGTGTGTGTGTGTGTGTGCGCGTGTGTGCGTGTGTGTGCGTGTGTGTGCGTGTGTGTGCGTGTGTGTGTGTGTGTATATGTGTGTGTGTGTGTATATGCACGCTCATGCATGTAGGTACATCCCTCCAACTTCCAAATGCTAATTTCAGTTTTGCAGAACAGGAGAAAAGTGCAACTTCAGTAATCGTGGAAAGTGGTTTTCCAGGTCTCATTCACATAAATGAGTACTCACACTGAATGCCTTCAACAAATCAGCTGTCTTCCATTGAATAAGACACCATAATCCAGTTCTGACAAGAGTGGTTTGCAATATAATAAACCAACATAAATAGATAAAAAAATATTATTGTTCCTAATCAAAGTATTTGAAGAAAGGAATGGTGAAGATTGTTCAAATGCCCTTCATTTGAAAAACAGAAAAGGAACCTGATGATATCTTAAAATTTATGAACTATGTCATTGAATATATTACCTCTGTATACAGGTACAGGGATATAGTAGACAATATATACAAGGTCCAGCTAGGACAAGTGACATACCCACTTACATGTAAATGTTCTGCACTCCTACTATAATGCTGCATAAATTTCATTCATTGATTTTGCAGTCTAGTAACAAGTAGAAAACCTCCCTATAAAGCTATATCAGAAAATTTAGAAAATGTATTGTCTGTGCCATGAGCTAGGAAAATGTCATAGAGCTTTGTCATGATTTTAGTTGTGAAGTACACACTGATCTATAAATTAGTACAACTAGGTATTGATGTACTGTTGATAAGATGGATAGCTGCATGGCTTACAAATAGGACATGGCAAGTATAACACACCAACTGGACAGGTGAAATCCTTGGTTACAGTCAATGTGTCCCACAGGGCTCTGTCCTAGGCCCTTACTTGTTTAGATTGTATCTTTCAGACCTTACATTTTCATCTGAGGTGAAATTGGGTAAACTGATTACAAGTGTTACAGATAAGGCATGTCTGCAAAATAATTTGACTAAGTTGACCATTTGGGCACAGGAGAATAATATGTTGATAATATATCAAAAAACTAAGCATATGAGATTTGGGAGACATAAACTTAAAGGTGAATATTTAATACAGCACACAGTGATTGAAACTGTAGACTCATTAAGGACCTGGGCATATTGGTAGATTCAGCTATGAGTTTTTCTCATCATATCAACCAATTGGCTAATGATAGTTATAGAACTATATGTTGTATAAAAAGATTTATAAAGTCTAGGAAATCAAACATAATGAAGCCATTGTTTGTTAGGTACATTAGACCCACACTTGAGTATGGAATAACAATATGAAAACCCTATAGGAAAACAAGCATGAATAAACTGGAAAGAGTACAGCGGAAATATACCAAGGGCATCCATGGATGTGAAAATCTAAGTTATTATGAAAGACTAAAATATCTGAACTTGTACAGTGTCCCTTACAGATATTTAAGAGGAGATCTTATTCAGGTATATAAGGCATTTAGGGACAACTACCTCTGGGAATGTTTGGGGTTATCAAAAAGTACTAGAGAATCATCAGATAACCTATGTAGAAGCATCTATAAAAATGAGTAGTGTACTAATTGGTTCTCTGACAGAGTAGCTGATACTTGGAACAGACTACCAAATTACATTAAAGCAAGTATTAGTTTAGATGTTTTTAAGAACAGCCTAGACGCTTATTATTGGAACAAGTGTTTTGGTATATTGGCAAGCTAGAAGGGCATTAATGCCCATGTTTGAAATATTTGTATTTATGTATGTATGTATGTATGTATGTATGTATGTATGTATAGTTGTCATAGACTATGATGTACTGCAGCTTAGCTAACAGCTGCATTCTTCAGGGCAGGACAACAGTATCTGTTGTGCAAGTTAGCTGTGCAGAATGGTAACAGTCAATACAACACACCCCTGCAGCTCAGATCCAACTGATCAAACAATTGCGAGTGGGTAATCTTCAAGTGGATTAAATTTACATCTACTTGTCTTAGTGTCCTACTACTCCACAAATATGCATGTAAACAAATTTATCAGTAAAATGCAATCCTGTCTTTTGAGTTTCTTTTGCTGTCACTGGACTATAACATGGGCAGTATATACTTCTGGATCTCTCTGATAAACTGGTATGATTCTCAGATGAGAAAATACACTTTTGATGTCCTGGTTCTGCGTAGCATATCTCACTGAATAGTGCACAAAGATTACCTGCATATTCCTAAATCATCATTGTTTGGGCAAACAACAGACACCGAGAATGGAAGCTACTGAAATTCGAGCAGACCCCTTAAACAGGGTCCACATTCTTGTTGGTCGACATCCATCTCATTCTTTTGAGTGAATATAAATGTCCTCAGTGTTGCATGTGGGTTATTTTCATGTCATAGTACCTCTGCCTCCCTCCAATGTTCTAAGTTACATATTTGGATGAGTAGCATACATCACAAAAAGTTGCCAACAAAGCTACCCCTCCATGCTGTGTCTAAAAACAGCAGTACTGACATATTTTACATGTCAGAAGATACTAGAAAATGAATTGCCTGGTAATACATGTACTCCACATCAAACTGTGTCAGTAGTGGAACATTTTGTTTTCATACGTGCCAGTATGATATGTTTCTTTACTCAGTACACTGGTGACTCTTTTCTATTTTGTTGCCATTCAAACCCCATTATATAAGTACAAGAAAACATACAGAGGGGTTCTCTTTTCTGAAAAACTGGCACATAGCAGCAGAGAAGTCCTAAATCCCTTTAAAATCACACTAATCATATATGGAATGCATGGTCTTCAAAATATTGACAAAGAAATGTTAACTCCCACAACTACATCATTTCCAAAAGTAAATGATATGCTGACTTTCTCCTGTTTAAAGTGTATGGTACAGAAATGGGGTATCTCATGTATTTTACTACTTCTGTGGTATCTTATTCTCAGAGTTAAGGTAGCTGAGGTGTGAGGACTGCAACACTCACATCTGGGGAGCAAGGGAATGAATCAGTACTGAAGAAATGTTTAAATAGTGTTGTGACAATGTGAAGTATTGCCAGCTATGCCAGGAAAAGTAGGGCAGTGGATGTGTAACATATGCCAGAATAGCTAGCTGGAGTTTTGTAAACAATTATATGCCATTTGTATATCAAACTGATTTGTACGGATGCTTGTGTTGAAAAATGTATTTGCAAAGCTGCTTATATCAAAAAATGCATCAACAGTGGGTCCTGCTGGACAGAAAAAAAGAAATACACCGATATGTCAGACTGTATTATAACTGTTGAAATTAATATTGTAACAGAGGATACTGGAAGAGAAGAGGTTAATCTCAGTCCAGCTAACTTTGAAAAATAGTCTGAAATTAAATTACCTGGTAGGCCATAAAGATTGTAGCCAGAGACAAAATGTTTGTAAAAACAAGGACTAGGAATCCTGCTGTATTGTCCTCAGCAGTGAACTAATTGCTACCCTGGAAAGGTGGAAGTGTTGAAATGGTTTTATGGCTTCCTGATGCTATAACACATCTTAGCAAAGCTCAATCTGTGTGTATGGTAACATATGCATGCATGATTCTGGATCTGTTTCTAGTAAAGGGGGGTAGTATTGGGAACCAGAAGTCAGATGGCCAGATGTATGTGATGTCATTCTGTAATCCAGCACTGAAATTATGTTTTAATACTAGATAAGACTGAAGTTTTAGTGCAGTCTGTTTTTGAAACCTGACATAGAAGGATCACTAACCAACTTCATATTGCCCTGCTTTAGTAAGTAACTAGGGAATAGTAATTCTTTAGATCAGCAGTCTCCAACCTTTTTTGGGTCAGTTTCATGTAAGGCAATCTTCCATGGAACGGCCATTGGGCTTGCTTAATAAAGTGCATAATATTTATTTATTTATTTATTTGACATTTGTTTACAGGGAGGCCCAACTGGACTAGAAGTGCATTTTCAGCCAAAAACCATGGAGAAGAGCTCCAAAGTACAATAAAAAGACAATTGGTAATAATTACCAAAAAAAGGTGTGCAGTCTGCTAAACAGCATAACATTGATCTATTATGGTCGAGAGATACATAAACCTAATTGTAACCTTATTGAATTTCTAAGTTTATAAAAGCAATATTTAAAATCAGTCCTTATTATTTGGCTCTGTCCAGCATACCTCTCAACTGTACAGATTTTTGCAGAATGTCCAGATTTTTGCCTCATATTTTTGATTGTTTCTCATAAAATTGTTGTTTTTTGGCAAATCACTGGCAGATCATTGAGGTTTGAAACCAGAAAATAATGACAGACAGATGAGTTTCATATTTCATGCCCTTCAGAAAATTCATGCTCATGCAAAACCTGTATTTCTATCTACTTTCTACGTTTTTTAAGAGCAGTACTTAAAAGTGTCACTATTTCTTGGCCTTTGTCTCCCCATTCTTTTTGGCTTTGTCCACTCTAAGAGGTTGAGAGGTACGTGTCTAGATTTATTATGCAAGAGGTTGAATGGTATAGTCAATAGAAAGGTATGCAAACCTCATTGCTGCTGCTGCCAGGGATCACTCTCTCTCTTCACATTCTCTCTCTCGCTCTCTCTCTCTGTTTCACACACACACGCACACACACACACACACACACACACACACACACACACACACACACACACACAGAGTCTCTTCTGCTTTCATGCATGCATTCACTCACACATGCAGACAGAAACATACACACACACACACACACACACACACACACACACACACACACACACACACACACACACACACACACACACACACAGTCTCTTTTACATTCATGCATACATTCACTCACACAGAAACACACATACACACACACACACACACACACACACACACACACACACACAGAGTCTCTTTTGCACTCATGCATGCATTCATTCACACAAGATCGTTTTCACTCTCTCTCAATTTCTCTCACACATGCAGTCTCTTTTGCTTTCATGCACACATTCACTCACACATGCAGACAGAAACTTACATACACACGCACACATAAACATGGACTCTTCTACTTTCATGCACGCCTTCACTTACACACGCAGACAAAACATACGGACACACACCTTTTTGGTCTCCTTGACATTTATTTATTTTACACTCACTAAACAGCAAAAGCATTGCTTAGCAAGAATAAAATAATGGATCGATCAATCTCCCTACTTACTCCCTCTCATACACGCACAGTCTTTTCTTCTTTCACACACATATACATTCTGCTTTCATGCACACACACAGCCAGACGCATAAAACAACTCATACAGATAGAAATGTCAAGCACTCAAAAAACAAGAAAAAAGATGCAGAAAACCAAAGAGTCTTGACCGGAAAGAATGCTGTACAGCCCCAACAAGTATAATGTGAAAATTACTAGTGTATGATCCAGTTAAAATGAAAATTTCATTCACAGCAAATAAATAGTCCAAAAAGAACCAAAAGGAAACGACTTTAATCCAAAAATTCTTCAAACCACGAGCGCTTTCGCCCGGTATTACCAGGCTTTATCAAGTGTAAAAAACAATAGCTTCACATATTAGTTATATACTGCTTAGCTTAAACTCATTGGTTAATTAACTAAAACCAATTAAGATATATTAATTAGTTAAGTTGATTAAAAACATTTTTAAATGTTATCCATCAAAGCATACTGCTTTTAAAAGACACAAACTCGTTAACTACTTTGTTTTGTGCAATATTACAAATGCATTTTGCAGTCTTCATTAATGAGCCTTGTGTTCATAAGTATTATAAAAACACTTAAAAAAGTTAAAAGTGTACTTGTCTGTACAAAATTAGTAAAATAAAAACTGGTGAATACAGAAACATCATACAAATGAATGGTCTGCTGTGAGTGAACTAGTCTAAAAAAGGAAATGAAGAATAAAAACCTTATATACAATTTGTACAGTGCTTTGAACATGTTAAAATGTAAGTGAAAGGAGAAATGGAATGATATACATGAATACAGTTAAGGCAAACAACAAGAAAAGGTGGGAAAGAAGGGGGGGGTGGAAGGAAGAAGGGAAAGAGTACAACCTGAAACCAACTAGTATAGAACAATGAGAACTTTAAAGAACATTTCTGTTTGCTCTAAGTATACTGACTATACTTAAACTGTCATTAAGACCTGGGTATCTTGTCGCATTCAACTTAATTTGCCACATCAATTCCCTAGAGGAAAGTGTGGTTTCCCAATCCCCTCCTCTCTGATCGGGACAAACTTTTTCAAGAACAAAGAAATGAATGGACATGTTGGGACAAACTAAAGAATATTTGAAAAAAGCATTTGTTTCTTTTTTGCATTTGATGTCATAAAGATGTTCATATATCCTTTGTTTCAGTGCCCTTTCCGTTTTGCCTACATAAAACGATGTACAAACCACACAGAACCCTAGATATACTACTCCCGAAGAGTAACAAGAGTAGTACTCACTCTTGTGAGTGTTAGAAATGGAGGGGCATTGATGACATCTGCCACATTGAAACGTCCCTTTCTTCTTGTTGCAACTAGAATAATCAACCTTGTCTATATTGAGCTGACTTTGCTCAAAGATGCCTTTCAAATTGGTATTCCTTTTTCTAACAAAGGAAAGGTTAGTAGGGAACAAATTGGCTAGTTCTTCATGGGAAATGACTACCGGCCAGAAATTCTTCATGGTCTTTTCTATAAGCGATGCGTCAGCTGAGTAAGTGTACACAAAACTCCTGGAGAGGTTGTGAACTGTAGTGGGTTGAGCTCTAGGAAAAAGAGCTCGTGTGCCTATCAACGGTGGGTAACACTTATCCCTTTTGTTAAGAACCTCAGTAAGGATGTCCTGAAAAAAACTGAGAGGGTACCCCCTATCTAGAAACAGTGTTCTGAGAAAATCCATTAACAAGTCTAAAGTGTTACACATTCTACATGCTCGAATTAATTGACCTTTGATGATACCTTTCTTAACGTAAGGAGGGTGCCCACTGTCAAAGTGAAGAAAAGAGTTCGAATATGTCTCCTTTCTGTACACCTTAGACAGGAAACCCTTACTGCTGGAGTTTTTTGTCAAATGGACATCTAAATAGTGCAAAGAAGTGTCATTAAAGGCATAAGTAAATTTGAGAAAGGTGGTTGTGTTGTTCAAGTAGTAAATGAAGGAATGAAACAACTCTTCTGTACCATCCCAAAGGATACAGATATCATCCAGATATCTTTTGTAAAATCTGATGTACTGGTTCCAATTGGTGGAATGGATGTGTTCCGTTTCCCACTTGTGCAGCACTATATTGGCATACGCACTGGCGCAAGGCGCGCCCATGGCTACTCCACTTTTTTGACGGAAAAATTTGCCATTAAAATAAATAAAATTGTTAGAGAGAACCATAGACATAAATTCTATAACTAAGTTTATAAGTCTGTTGCTCAAATTAGATTCCCTGCTTAACATTTCGCTAAACCATAATAACCCTGTACTATGAGGGATGCTGGGAAACAATTCGACAACGTCTATGGTTGCCATGAACAGGTTAGAGTTATCCATGTCTTGGTCCAAGTGGGTTAAAAATTCCCAGGAATCTTTACATACAAAAGATAAACTAGAAACATAGTTCTTTAGATGAAAGTCAACAAATTTACTCAGGGGTTCCGTTATACTCCCTGCTCCTGCAACTATCGGGCGGAATTTTAGAGGATTAACCCCTTTATGAACCTTAGGTATACCAAAAAGAATGGGGGTTTTTGGTTTAGATACCAAAAGGTAGTTGTAAGACTTTTCATCAATAGCTCCTTGCATTAATAGTGCAGTGGAGGTTATTTTGATACTAGCTATTGCAATATGAAACTTGGTACCATTTTAAACAGAAATAGATTCAAACAAGTGTCTGATGAAGTCTTTATCATTATAGACAAAAATGTAGTCATAAGGAGCATTTATGTGTTTATGTGCTTGCTTCACTGTTTGGATCATTTGGATGGTGGTTTTATACATTCTAGTTGGTGCATTAAAACAATGCATCTGGAGTGTTCCTTATCAGGTTCTGGTCATATTGAACATCCTTTCTTTCTCTACTGTGTACTTGTAATTATCATTAGAGCTTTAATGTCCTACAATCTAATATAGTCTTTGTAGAAGACTTTGGGATAGGAAAGCTGCATCTGCATCTATGTTTGTTCCAAGTGAACATCCTTCACCAGTGTCAGGGGTGAAGATTCAGCCTTGATTACTGGCCCAGAGAAGGGATGTCACAGGTGTAAAAGTAATTTTTGCAATTTCCTATTTTTCTTCATGAATCTTGGTTTATTTTTTCAGGTGTTGGAACTCAAATACTGTCTTCTTGTCTGTGGACAGACATGCAACCTTTGATGAAAAGAGCTGTTAAATTTAGGTTTGTACTGATGAATAATTTCAACTCAATCAAGAGTTTTGGAGAGACTAGAAATGTGGCATTGTAGTAAGGTTCGTAATTTTCTTGCCAGCTCAAAGTAAGGGGGAGAAATTTCCAACTCAGTAAAATTGTATATGGAGAAATTGTTAATGGTCTTAATTCTGCATTCACCTTGTATATCTTCAAAAATATTCAATAAAACAATCTGTTAATCTAATTAACAAGACAGTTTTATTAATACCATCAATGCCTCTTTCCAGAAAACATGAATTTTGCTGAATGATTAATGTTTTCCCCGTTGTCTGCCCCTAACCTGAAAATCCTGCTGTCCATTGTTACTCTTTGTTCAAGTTGGTCATCCACTTCTTCTAGGTATGTCTGCGTGTGCATAGTTAGAATCATCATTTATGGCTTGTATTTCGTCAGAGCCTAAATCATTACCATTTGTTCTTTGCCTCACTGAAGGTGCTGGGTAAGCCCTACCCTCACTATATTCAATTAAGTCCCTTTCAAGCTTTTTAGCCTTTCTGTCTAACACCTTAAAGCAATCTGCATCAACCTCCTTAAAGGTATCATCATATTTCTTTTTAAAGCTATTAAAACGATCATCACTGGTAATGACATCATGTAAACTGTTGAGCTCTTTAAGAATACAGTTGCCCCTGTTGACATAATCATTCACCATTAAATTCAGCATTTCTAGCCCAGTTTTGTTAAATAAATCAGTCAACTGGGAATGCAGAGTTGAGCCCTTGTAAGCATTATTTGGGAAACGAAAACAACGTAACCCCTTAGGCACACGTTCAACATTCAGGCATTCTCTTAAATAGTTAATTTCCAGTTGCGAGTTCTTATATGCATACAATTTATTTTTAAATGCTTCGAATTTGTTGTCTAAGTGCTCAAATTGAGCGTTCACAGTACCTGCTGTAAAGTGTGGTTGTTTTTCAGTCAACGCTTTAAAGTTAAAACTGTTGTTAGTGCGAACATCATGGCAGTCATTTTTGTTGTTAGGCGAGTTGCCCTGTGAAGAACCCATAGGATGGTCCACTATAACCGGTTGTTTCCGCGTGTGAGTACATCCCAGTTCATTTTGTTGTTCTCCGTTACGCTCTCTCTCTTTGTACTGTTGTTGATTACCAGGTAAGCCCGCAGAGTTAACATTGTTGGCCTGAACCAACATTTTGTTGAGTTGAGCTAAGAGAGCGATAACCTGGTTGAACTCCTTTCGCGTCACCGTCGTGTCATCTGGTTCTTCTCTTAGTAGCAAAGGCGTGTCAGCAAAATCCGGGCAGAATAGGTCCTCGGCCATACCAGAAAACGTAGAAATGTCAAGCACTCAAAAACCAAGAAAAAAGATGCAGAAAACCAAAGAGTCTTGACCGAAAAGAATGCTGTACAGCCCCAACAAGTATAATGTGAAAATTACTGGTGTATGATCCAGTTAAAATGAAAATTTCATTCACAGCAAATAAATAGTCCAAAAAGAACCAAAAGGAAACGACTTTAATCCAAAAATTCTTCAAACCACGAGCGCTTTCACCCGGTATTACCAGGCTTTATCAAGTGTAAAAAACAATAGCTTCACATATTAGTTATATAATGCTTAGCTTAAACTCATTGGTTAATTAACTAAAACCAATTAAGATATATTAATTAGTTAAGTTGATTAATTCTTCATTTCCTTTTTTAGACTAGTTCACTCACAGCAGACCATTCATTTGTATGATGTTTCTGTATTCACCAGTTTTTATTTTACTAATTTTGTACAGACAAGTACACTTTTAACTTTTTTTAAGTGTTTTTATAATACTTATGAACACAAGGCTCATTAATGAAGATTGCAAAATGCATTTGTAATATTGCACAAAACAAA
Organism: Protopterus annectens; assembly: GCF_019279795.1. Taxonomy (NCBI): domain Eukaryota; kingdom Metazoa; phylum Chordata; order Ceratodontiformes; family Protopteridae; genus Protopterus; species Protopterus annectens. The sequence continues at coordinate 287,613,347 of NC_056745.1, read as the reverse complement.
GTAGTTAACGAGTTTGTGTCTTTTAAAAGCAGTATGCTTTGATGGCTAACATTTAAAAATGTTTTTAATCAACTTGACTAATTAATATATCTTAATTGGTTTTAGTTAATTAACCAATGAGTTTAAGCTAAGCAGTATATAACTAATATGTGAAGCTATTGTTTTTTACACTTGATAAAGCCTGGTAATACCGGTGGCGCTCGTGGTTTGAAGAATTTTTGGATTAAAGTCGTTTCCTTTTGGTTCTTTTTGGACTATTTATTTGCTGTGAATGAAATTTTCATTTTAACTGGATCATACACCAGTAATTTTCACATTATACTTGTTGGGGCTGTACAGCATTCTTTCCGGTCAAGACTCTTTAATTCATACACATACATACACACATTCACTTTTTTGTTTCACTCTGTGCCTGGTGGCCGTTAACAAATGATCCACAGCCTAGTACTGGTCCATGGCCTGGTGGGTGGGGACCGCTGCTTTAGATCAAGTCAGGAAAATATAATGAGATTAGTTAAGTACTGTTCTTCTTTATATCTGTGACTCTATTCATCTGTGTTGTTTTAATATTTTCTGTGATTGAAACTTTGGTGCTTATCGTAACTATATATATTTAGTATTTTCATGTTCATTTAATAATTTATTATTAAATATATTTACACTTTTCATTGTGGCTGGTCTTTGAGAGAATATTTTAACCTTTGAGAATACTTATATTTATTTTGTGACACTGTGGCTACTCCTGAACGTCTTGCCACATTGATCAAACACTACCATTTGTATTAGTATCAGTTTCACTCAGTATAATTGGGTACCCTTGTAAGAGCTGAGAAAAGGAACACTCTGGATGCAGGCTTTACAAAGAGCCAAACTTTAATGTATAAAACCACCGGCGAAAAAACAATCCAAACAGTGAAGCAAGCGCATAAACGCAAAAATGCTCCTTAAGCAACTGCATTTTTATCTATAATGATACAGACTTCATCAGATACTTGTTTGTCATGTTACCCTAGTCATGTTCTGTTGAAAATTGTACCAAGTTTAATGTCTTTTTTCTGCTTGGCCAGTACTTAGTAATCTTCCTTTTGGCTGTTTTTTTTCGTAAAGTGCAGTGGAGGTTATTTTTGATTCTAGTTAAAACAGTCAAAAAGAAGATCACTAAGTACTGGCCAAGCAGAAAAGAGACATGAAACTTGGTACCATTTTAAACAGAACATGACTAGGATAACACGACAAACAAGTGTCTGATGAAGTCTTTATCATTATAGACAAAAATGCAGTCACTTAAGGAGCATTTATGTGTTTATGTGCTTGCTTCACTGTTTGGATCATTGTTTGGATGGTGGTTTTATACATTAAAGTTTGGCTCTTTGGAAAGCCTGCATCTGGAGTGTTCCTTTTGTCAGGTTCTGGTGACATATTGAACACTCTTTCTTTCTCTTCTGTACCCTTGTAAGATCATTAGAGTAGCTAGCTTTGGAATGTCCTAGTGGCAGTATCTACCATATAGTCTGGACAGGGGTCATACAGAAATCAGTGCCAGCCTTTCCCAGGTGTGTGTGTATGTGTGTGTGTGTGTGTGTAAAAATCAAATCTCAAAGAGTGTGTGTCAGCTACTTGGAGCAGGGACACAGTGCACTGATTTCACAGAAAGGGTTGTAGAAGACTTGGCGTGGGATACTTAGCTCAGGACTCAGCTCTATAGCTGTGGAAGTGGGGATTCTTATTGGCGGCCTGGAGAGAGAGAGAGAGAAAGACAGGGAAACCCAGACCCTGGACTGAGTGTGTTCCTCTATGTGCTCTTAAGGGAAACTGTGCTTGGTGCAGAGAGCTGCATCTGAAAATGCTGAGTGCATCTATGTTTGTTCCAAGTGAACATCCTTCACCAGTGTCAGGGGTGAAGATTCAGCTTCCTTGATTACTGGCCCAGAGAAGGGATGTCACAGGTGTAACAGTAATTTTTTTGCAATTTCCTATTTTTCTACATGAATCTTGGTTTATTTTTTCAGGTGTTGGAACTCAAATACTAACTCTCAGTCTTCTAATTGAGAGCCAAATGCAAGCTCTGTGGACAGACATGCAACCTTTGATGAATGGAGCTGTTCTGTTAAGGTTTGTACTGTAGAATTAAATGTTCAGACCAGATACAACTAATCTTCACGTAGAGAGATGAGAAATGTGGCATTGTAGTAAGGTTCGTTATTTTCTTGCCTAAGCTGAACTTAAGTGGCCTATATATCTGTCCCACTTGCCACACCTACAACAGACACAGCATGCACTTTATTATGCAATGAGCTGCATCTCAGCTTACAAAACAACAGTCCCAAGGATGAAGCAGCTGCAAAAACTAATAAAAACCAAACCAACAGTCTGACCGAACAATGAAGGAAACCACCAGCAGTAGAGAAAAAACAGTTTAATATTGTTTTTGTCTCAAAAGACTTCTTCAGAATTAAATAAAATGCACACAGCAGCATCTCCTTATATATCAAATCAAAATAATTACCTAATAAAACAATCTATTACTTAAAGTGCACTACCAAAAGGAATGCAGTCATTCAAAGGCACACATCTAATAACGTAACATAGACAGTTCATTTTAAAATCTTCAGTCTTCTATTCTTCAGAAAACATTTAATATTCGCTGAGTCATTAATACCAGTTTTTTTGTCAGCCCCTAACCTGAGCTACCACATAGTTTCTCTTTGTTCAAGTTGGTCATCATAGGACCCCCCCCCCTTATATTTCTAACTACATGTTCCAAGACAGCAAACAGAAACTTTTTTTAAAAACACTACATGTAGTGGAATGTTTAAATAGAGCATTGTTGATGTTCTTAGTTCTAATACAATAATAATGCTCTTTAATTCTGTTACTAAGTGGTCGTGTGGACATACCTACATAAAATTCATTGTACACAGAACAAACAGCAAGATAGACCATGCCACTAGTATTGCAATTGTATACACCATCAATGGAAAATGCCCTGTTCAAACAGAGTAAATCAATATAGGGTCCCTCTAAAATAAAACGACATGAAGAACCAAAACCACATTTATACATCCCCTTACAGCATCTGCTGTTATCACGGGTACTTTTATATGTGGAGTCAAATTGTAAACTTTTTTTAAGCAGTCATTTTTTTCTATATACAAAATTAGGTCTAGCACCTACAACTTGTATTAATTCACTATTTCCACATAAGATGTTCCAGTTTCTAGTAATAATGGACCTGATGTTAAATGCATCAACAGACATATCCAAAATACAAGAAGTACCAAAAGTATTTGTGTTAGTATTGTTAGAACTTGAATTGTTAACACCTGTGACTCCATGTGGCTTATTTGTAATAGTAGTAAAACCATTTTTCAAAATCGGTGGAAAATCAGTAGCCCTTCTTGTTCTAATTTCATTAGCTAGTCTGCCAAGTAAATCTGAGGGGTAACCCCTAAACAAAAACATATTCTGTATAAAGCTGACTTCTGATTCAAAATCAGCTTCTCAGAAATCATTTGTGAAGCACGAATAAACTGACCCTTCGGTATATTATTTTTCATAAAAATTGGATGGTTGCTCAAATAATACAAATAACTGTTAACAAAAGCCTCCTTCTTAGGTATTCCACTTGTGAATCAATTATTAGAAGTATCCCAAGTTAGGGTAGCATCCAAAAAATGCACTGATAACCCAGCATTCCCCAATACAAATTTTAAAAAGTCACTGGAATTATTAAAACTATCACAAAAAGAAAGAAACTGGTCTATGCCACCTTCCAAGATAAAAAACAAATCATCCACATATCTGCCATAAAAAACTACATGATATTGCTCCATAATAGGTCTGAGAATACTATTCTCCCACAACCCAAGAACTAGATTGGCGTAAGCCTGGGCCGCAGCGGACCCCATAGCTACTCCTCTTAACTGCTTGTAAATGTTCTTGTTAAATAGAAAATAATTGTTATTAAGCACTAGTTCTATTAAGGTGCATAAAACAAATATGCTGTCAGAATGAAGGTGGGCTACATTTCCCAAGAACTGTCTAACAAAATCGACCCCTTGATCATGGGGGATACTCGTAAACAATGATTGGACATCCACTGTAAACAAAATGTTCTTAGAAACAAAGGAATATACAGAACTGAAAGTCCTAATCAAATCCAAAAAAATGCCACGAGTCCTTACTAAATGAACCTAACTTTTGGACTAGTGGATTTAACATATAATCAACTACTAAAGAAATACCTTTTGTGACTGAATTAGGTGAAGATACTATGGGTCTAAATGGGGGAGTTTCAAGATTTTTGTGAATTTTGGGGATACCAAACATGGTTCCCAAAAGTGTATGTTCAACTAACATAAAATCATGCATATCATTAGTAATATACTCATTGACCCACAGATCATATAAAATAGAACTAATACAGTGATATGCCTTAAAAAACAGCTGTTGACTAACTAATGAATATTCAGCCTCAATACTTAGCATATTTTCCATAGAGTTGACATATTTATCTTGTTCAAGAATTACCAGCCCCCCTTATCAGCTTTCATAAACCGAAGGTGGCTTAAAGACCTCAGTTCATTTAGGGCTGTTCTTTGAGCTCTAGTAAGATTATAAAACTTATAATGTACCTTAGTATGAACAAGTTGTCTGATGTCTTCAGTACAACAGTTTTCAAAAACACATAAGGTGTTAGTTAAGGGGGGAGTAATAGTACTTGGGTTGGCAAACAAAGATTTATTAAACTCCATACTAGAAAAAACATAACTTAAATTTAGTTTATGACAAAACATTTTTAAATCCAACAATGTGTTTTCTAAATTTATCCTTTTGCTAGGCACAAAGCTAAAACCAAGCCCTAAAACAAATAACTGATCAGAAGTAAATGAATAGCCATGGTGGTATGGTGGTAGCATTGTTACCTCACAGCAAGAGGTTCTCCCATTCAATTCTCGGCTTGGCTTGGGAGTGCCTTCTGTGTGGAGTCTGTCTGTCCTCCCCACGGTTAGGTAGCTTTCGAAAGACATGCATGCGTAAATGGGAGTGCCTTCATTAAAGGTTGGGCATCAAGCTGGCACCTCGGCGTTTCATAAAAATCTACTGCCGATCATTAGCGGACCGGAGTTCCGCTGTGCCGCCCCTTTACTGGGAAAAGCCAAAAGACAAACAACAACAAGACAAATTGTAAATTTTTACATTCAAAATGCCAGTATTAGAATGTTCAGTAAAAGCAGTTACTTTTTCTTGTTCCTTGTGGAAGTCTTTCTTGTTGACACATCGCCCATCTCGTTCTGACATAAAACAGGTAATTTCTGTAAAGGGACTCGTCCTGCATTAACTGGAATCTGACTAGAACCGTTAATTTCATCCTGCTCATCACCAGAAGTATCTGATATATCATTCATATCTAATACATTCTCAGCAGGATGTCTTGGAACATGTAGTTAGAAATATAAGGGGGGGGTACTATAAGGACCAACTTGAACAAAGAGAAACTATGTGGTAGGGCCTGACATAAAAACTGGTATTAATGACTCAGTGAATATTAAATGTTTTCTGAAGAATAGAAGACTGAAGATTTTAAAATGAACTGTCTATGTTATGTTATTAGATGTCTGCCGTTGAATGACTGTATTCATTTTATTAGTGCATTTTAAGTAATTGATTGTTTTATTAGGTAATTATTTTGATTTGATATATAAGGGGATGCTGCTGTGTGCATTTTATTTCATTCTGAAGAAGTCTTTTGAGACAAAAGCGATATTAAACTGTTTTTCGCTACTGCTGGTGGTTTTCTTCATTGTTTGGTCAGACTGGTGGTTTGTTTTTTATTATCTCAGCTTAGCCGCTGCAGTGTCAGCAAGTGATCCTTCTTAAGAGTAAAAATCAGCTCATGCTGATCATACCCAAGATAACATCAAAAGCTGGTGGCAAAGTATTCATCATTTTTTCTTATAGACGGGCTTTGGACTGGCACTGTATCCTAACAATTCCCAGTCTTGGACACTATAGTTATGGCTGCACACTTACTTTTATCATGTGATTTCTTTTTTCCCCAAGACACAAGCATATTAATATATTGTGCTCTGACTTGCACCATATTTAGCTGTTGATAAAGATATTGCACAGCTGGCATACAATCCAGACTCAGAATAAAAAAATGAGAAGATAAAATGCAAAGGATTGAACCTGCACTGTTGGATTAGAGGAGTAAACCCCTGACTACTGCCCAGGTGATTTGAGTTTGATTACCAGCTCAAGCTTTTAATGGCACAGAGGAGAAGAGCATGCTGGGCAGACAGCACACTGAGCTCTAGCACAGTCCAGATATCACAGTGAAATGGACATCTAGGCTGAGTATGTGGAACTGGTAGTAAACAGGCTGTTCTAAAAGAGCCAGCTATGATTCACCCTCAGACCACACATTGTTTGACAAGCTAACAGCTGTGTACATGATGGCTCCTGGTGCAGTGCCCCATGACTTGTAATAGGATCCCTCACTCCCCATGTGTTACTAAATGAATGCAGTAAGAATTAATGCCTGAGAAATCAAGGGACAATACTAAGTGTTAGAGTCACATCAGTTACACCCTGGCAGGAGCAACTGGGCACTACAAATGTTGTACGAGCACAGCAACAAGGACAACAGTCAGACGGTTAAGCAGAGCAGAATAAGTGAGAGTGGGGGAAAAAACAAAACAAAGTGTTAATGACTGAACCATAAGATGTATTCTGTACAACAAGGACTGCAGACAGTGAAGTCACAGTCCTTATGGATATCATTCATGCCTCAAGGTTTGGTTAATCTGATCTGGAAACTCTCCTCCCCTAGGGAAGAGACATTGTTTACTGAAAACTGACAAAAGGGTATTAAATGTTTCCTGTCCTGGCACTTCTTCTAAAAGATTGGTAATCTATAATCAAATACAGTTTAAAGCACTAATATGCTGCCCCCAACATAACCAACTACTATTGTGGTCTCTCAAGGTACTCTTAAATAAGACCAGAAAGCAAGTCTACTACTGCTTTAGGGGACATTCAACCAAATTCTGGGCTTTGCTTACCTAATCACTTCATGAATATTTTCTGAGCTATGAAAACTGGTATAAAATTAACAATATAAATAGCAGATATCATACCTGTTAATTGTCTCTGATTTGCAAGTATGTCTCTAATTTTGGATTAAACATTTACTCCAATCTTCCTTTAGTGTCTGATTTTGTGACAGAGCAGTGAGAGATATTGAATATATCTTATTGAAAAACAATTGGGTGCAAATGTAAGTCCTATTACTCCAATAACGTTTCAAATGATGTGTATCAGTACTTTAAAAAGTGCTCCACATTGGTGTAATTTGTCCCTGATTACTTTTGGTTTTGTCCATCATTCTTAAAGCAAAGTAACAGGCTGTGGCTTAAATATCTGTAAAAAAGTCTACAAAAAGTTTATTATATTGTATTTATCATCAAAAGTTCTCCATGGACTTGCAGTTCTCAAGGATGAGATGGGCTTCCACACCAGGTTATCATGGCCTAAGTGGCTCTTCCCTCCTGCCTGTCCAGCCATCATACCCCCTTAAACTAAGTGTCCTTACCTCTGCTCATTAGTCGCTCTTCTTGCAGCAGACAGCCTGCCATAATATCTTTGCTGTTACCAGTCAGTTTTAATCCCCATATGATAATGCATAGCATCAGTTTATTTTTTTATTTTTTTATTTTTTTACTGATTATCATCTTTGTAGGTGCGTCCTACCTTTACTACATCTTGTTTTCAGCTCCCTATATATAGTCTGATTCTGTCATTTCCTTTCCGCATTGCTCAAATGTCCAGGTATGTGTGATCCTCCACAATTGCTCCAAACCTGCTCAGTTCTTTCATAAATTTCATGTCATTAAACTTGTAGCTGTAACAGATTGACAAAGCTTTACATTTCAATAAAAACTTCCAGTTTGTTTGATAGGAGCAGACTAGTCACAAAATCCATGCTAACCTGGGGTGATGTCACCCTTTTCATGGGCCCTATGAGATTAAGCCCCATTATACTAACTTAGCCTCAAGTAATTACAATCACACTATCTACAAATCGACTCCCTCTTGAAATTCTAAGTTCAGACAAGCTGAAAAAAAAAAAAAGACTGAAAACACAAAAGAAGTGAATTTTAAAATTGCACTTCTGCTTTAAACTTTTTTTGCAGGGGGGCAAGCCCCCACTGTACACTCCAGGTAGGGGAAAGCCCCCAGCACCCCCCACACCCGAAACACACACACACACACACACACACACACACACACACACACACACATATATATATATATATATATATATATATATATATATATATATATATATACACCAACTCCAAGATCACCATTTCTCAGAGAAAAGAGAATATTTCAAGAAATGGCAACTTGGACTTAGTATACCTAAGTCCATTCTTTTAGCCATTCAGTCTCCATATTTTGAGACTCAATCTAGTGGGTCCCAACATTCAAATGGTTAGCCTAAAAATTCCCTCATTATCTTAAGCATGCAAATGCAGGACCGGCCTTTGGTCAACTTGTGCCCTGGCGAAAGGTCTCCACAGTGCCCTCCCAACACCACCCTATGCTCCATTCTGGTCTAACTGCACCATCCAGATTACTGGAAAAGCACCTCTGCTAGAGAGGCACCTGAGGCGGCTGCCTAGTTGGCCTATGCCTAAGGCCGGCTATGTGCACGTCAGTATCTGTATTATTTAGAATAAGTTAACTCACCTGCAGGGTTGGATTTTAATTCATAAGCTTAGCATACTGCCTATATCTGAAACCCGGCAAAGAGCACACATCAGATATTCTGCAAATATTCTGATACTTTCCCACCCAGTTACGATCTGTTAAATATGAAGAGGCATACAGGCATACAAGGGAAGCAGCTATCATCTATCCAGGCTTTCTGAATAATATCTTTCTTTCTCTCCTGTTTCCTGCTAATGAACAGTCATATCTGAGTACAAGCTAACCTAACATAAATGTACATATTGTAAATAATATAATTGTACTATGTAACCAAAGAATTTATGCCTGTTCTCTAGCATAAAATGAAATTGTAATTGTGTCTTCTTTACTATGGTTGTATCTGTAACTAAACTATGTAATGCAGAACTTTTCTTCCCGGGCCACCACTGAAAACGGGCTCCCTGAGCCCAGTGGACCTCCCCGGTCATCAAATTGGAAATAAATAAAAAATAAATAAATATCCTCTCTACACTGCCTTCAAATTTGATGCAGTTTAAAACTCAATAACTGATTATGCCTGTATTCCTCTAGACTCTGAGGAGAGCTTTACTATAGAATACTAGCCTGCTGTTAATAGATATACATTTCCATTTGCCCATATCTACTGCCTTGCCAAACATATCACTTCCAGCATTAAAACAGATGAAATATCTGCTAGAATATCCTTAGCTGTGTTCTCTCCTCTTCTCTCAACAACATTTTCTGCTTAAAAGTAATGACAGTATAGTTAGTGACCTTATCCTAGTTAGCTGCTGGTCACAGAGTAAATTCCATCTTCTCGTACTGCATGTATGTCCCTTTTCTAATTATAATAAACATATCAGTTAATGTCTTCTTGTTATTCTTAGTATTAAGTTAACAAGTTGCACTATCTGTGTTAAGTGTCTTCTGGAAATATAGTCTGTACTGCCTGATGTTGTCTTGCATACCTCCCAATAGATCGTATTTATGAAAGGATTTGCAGTGTTTATTTTCTTCAGTTTCAGTGTGCTGTCCCTTCCTACCCCAGTGGTATGTCCTGTAAAACTCTGTGTGTCAACATATTCAGCTTTTTCCTATTAAACTGTGATAGTCTATGACATGATGTGGTTGTATATTAGTATATAGAAAATGCTGCTGTTAAAGAGAGAGAGGTTGAGATAGAGATAGAGTGAAAGACAGCATCTCCTAGCATTTGTGAAGTTGTTTCCCTGTTACTGTGATGGAGTTCTGATTATATTGAGTGTTATGGGTGAACTGATGGCACAGCTGACTATGTAAATACATTTAGTAAAAATTGTATAGCATATATGCATAGTGCCAAAAATTAAGTTTTATTAACAGTGAGATAAGATTAACATGAAGTCTTATTCATTATCATGTACACCTGTGAAAAGATATCTTCAAAATCTACAATAACTGCATTTTTCCAGTGGAGAATTCCATCTAATTGATGCAATTAGTTTTGTTGTTGGTAAGTATTTCATGATCAACATATCTAGTTTTAGGCATCAGTGATTCACAGTATCTGAAAAAATGCATTTTGGACCTCTTAACAGCATATTATCACTGTGCAATACCTTTGTATAATTTTCATAACTATCAATATAAAATCACAATAAAAGCCTGGTCTGACTGGCAACTTTTGCATTTACTAAGATGTAGCCCTTTCAGTAATGGGTACTATAGTGCTGCAGTAGGAATTATAACCCCTAGGGCAAATATCTGTGGTGGCTCCAGGTTCCTTTATTGCTTGGGCACAATAGGGGCACAATATATAGCAAGCAAGCATGTAGGATATTATGACAAAAAACAAAAAAATAAAGTATACCATACCTGATGCACTCACATGCAATCTACTGGTAAAATGAAAGACCATTTCCCTATGAAAAAAAGACAGTTAATGTCAATCTTACAAACCATTGCAATGTTCACAACACAGAAAAACTGCTAATTTGTCTTGCTCAAAGATTATGATTTGGATGAAGTGTTGGTATGAGTTCCTCTATAGATGATCAAAATGAAATTCCTTGAGCATCAGTAGTCCAAATTAAAAAATGCTGAGCAACATAAATTTGATCTCTATTTTTATAGGAACACATTGCCAGTCTGATTTCTAATTGTGTGCCAGCAATAATTCACTTCTTTTGGGAGATTTCTCCCTTCTTTGAGTAGGCGCAACTATGGACTTGGTATACACAAGTTATTTTTCACTCTTTTGTGCTTTGGACATTATTTTTTCTGTTTCCAATTCTGAGGATGCTGGCATATAGTAGCAGAATTATTGGCATGCTAGAGTGAAACAAGTAAAGGGAATATCTACCAATACAATAGAGGTGAGAAAATGTCATGCACAAAAAACATTTTTAATTCAGTAGAAAGAGAAAAAAATATCATTAACCCATATTCAAGAACAAAAAAATTGAACTTAGTTTGTCCTTTGCAGCATTGTAGGGAAAATATTTTAAAGAAACACAGCTCAGTTTGTCAACATTCAAAATAAAACACAAATATTTCTACTGCAGACACAGGTGAATAGTAAAAAGTTTCATTATGTTAAAATGTTAAAAGTTCTTTGAAATAGAATTAAGAGTGGTCAGTTAACAGTTCCTGGATTGCAATGGTAGTTTTGACACCTTAGGAAGAATGTGGGAGAGGGTCTGTTTGCATTTTCACTAAAGAAACCGGAAGCCTGCATTTCTGCTAATTTATTAACTGTAACAAACAAATGCAGCAGCATGAATCACCCAGAAATAATTTAGATATGGATATTTTTGGATAGCATCAGGCCACTCAACTTATTTTGTTAACAATTCTGGACAAATCCAAAAATACTGAGGGTTAGGGGACAAAATCAGGAACAATTTTTAAATATTTCTCTAAATCATATAAAAATTTAATAAGTTTCACATCAACATGCATTTTTTTTAAATAAGAAGTATAAAACTCTGACTAACATTACTGACTGTAACCACAAGTGATTTGTCAGAAAATCAAAATTGTATGAAGAGAAAGGCAAAAATGACAGAATCCAGACCCGGACTGATTGTGGTCTCTGTGTGCTCTTAAGGGAAATTGCACTTCATGTAGACAGCTGCATCTCAAAATACTGTGTGTAACTTGTCATCCTCCCAGTGTACATCCCCCACTGGTGCCAGTGGTGAGGATTGAGGCTCCTTGATTACTGGTCCAGTGGTGGGGCATCACAGATAACGTAAACATTTCTCCCCATCTTAGTTATTAGCACTTCTTTCTACTCACTAAATTGCTATTACTTTGATTTTTGACCCACACACACACACACACACACACACACACACACACACACACACACACACACACACACACACACAAAATCAGTTACAGCCACTTGTACGACTGTTCATCTCAGTGTTTTCTTGAAATGAAGTGCATGAATAAATTCATAAATAATGGCCCAGAAATGTATCTCAGCTCACTAATGTCAAAACCATACAATGCAGCTCTCATCAGCCCTCTCAATTTTAGCTCAAGAATCAAAACCAAGAACACAAAATCAGGAACAGCTTTTAAATATTTCTCTTATATACTTAGAATGTTTGTAGATTAACAAACGTTACAATATTAAGCATTTTCTGAAGGATACAAAGTCTGAAACTCACATGTTTATCATTATTTAGTGACTGTAATCCACAGCAAGTTGTGAGGAAGCCACAAACTTTATTAAAAAATACCAAACTAATTCGTAACTTCTTTGGTGAAGAATTCTGGACAAAGACAAAAGTAAGGGAATGGACAAAGACCTCCGAAGGAACACATTTTAAATGCACTCTTCAGCTGTGACCCAGCAGTACTGACTGAGTAACTTGCTCACAGTCACACGGTAAACACATTCTGATGAGAGGATTCAAACCCTGTCCTTTTGACTACAAGAAGCAATTCATTAACAGCTCAGAGCCTTAAGTGCCAAACAACTCTTTCACTTAAAAGTTAACAGAAAAACAACAGCTGTTGCATGCATGTGCATTTTCTAAACAATGAAAATTATAAAAGCTTAATGGCTGACACTGACTCTAATCCTCAGTGATGTATGGAAAGAATATGTGCGCGCACGCACACACACACACACACACACACACACACACACACACACACACACACACGCACACACGCACACACACACACACACACACACACACACACACACACACACACACACACTATCTTTTGTATCTGAGGTCTTCAGGTAGAAAAAGATCTACTCACTATTCTCCCTAGAATGGGTTTGCAATTCTCTGATTGTCTACATCATTATATTCTTTACCATGTGCTTCAGTCACTCCTGCTTCAAAAAAAAGACCCCACTATGTTGCTCATGAAACTTCCCCATTCTCTCTCTGTTACTAAAAATGCTGCATACTGTCATTGCTGCTTAAAATAAGACCTGCTGTAGCGCTTCTGGAACTTCCCCCATTTTCTATGTTACTAAAAATGCTATGCTTGCTTAGCAAACAAAAAAAAAATGTTTTTCTCCAATGAATGCAAAAGTTCATGGTAAGAGTCCTCTGCAAGAATTGCAGAACTATGTTAGTGCTTCCTTTACTAAATAAAATCACACATTAAAATATAGACATTCTCCAATGAACAGGAAAGGCTGCACTAAGAATCAGCTGAGCAGGAAAGAGACAAATGAGCAAGAGCTGTGTACCTAAACTTCCATTACTAAAAAGACAGTGCTTATTTAAAAAAAAGACATTCTTCAATGAGCAGGAAAGACTCTGCTAAGAGTCAGCTCAGCAGGAGGAAAGAGACAGTTGAGCAAGAACTGTGGAGCTGCACTTTCAGTGGAGCAGACATGGATCAATTAAAAAAACTAGAGATATTTTTAATTTTATTTGTATTCCATTGAATAGGGCACACATGAGGGCACACTGTTTAACAAGGGGGCTTGTGCCCTATGGGCCCCCATGTGGTGGTGTCCTTGACCATACATGTTTGAGGATGTATAAGTCCCCCATTTTATGAAAGTATAGTTTAAGTCTCCTAGGGGGGGTGACCATGGTGGTGCAGTGGTTAGCGTTGCTGCCTTACAGCAAGAAGTCCTCTGGTTCGATCCTCGGCTGGGGTGCCTTCTGTGTGGAGTCTGCATGTCCTCCCTGTGGTTGTGTGGGTTTCCTCTGGGTGCTCCGATTTCCTCCCACATCCCAAAGACATGCTGTAGGTGGACTGGGTACTCTAAATTGGCCCTAGGCATGAGTGTGTGTGCCTTCTGTGGAAGGTTGGGCACCAGGCTGGCAAGTTGACACCATAAAACTCCACTGCCAATCATGAGCGGACAGGTGATCCACTGTGGTGACCCCTAACTGGGAAAAGCCAAAAGTGGAAAAAAGAAGTTAAAGTCTCCTAGGAGAATGGTGTCTGGCTTAATTCATAGGGATCATTGAAGGGTTCCCATATTTAGCTATGATGAGGGATTTTGTTAACAGTAAACTGGATTTTGAGGAGTTCATGGTCATTATCCTATCTAATGGAGGTGAATTTTTTTTTTTAAGAATATGGAAACTAGGCCACCTTTAATGCCTTAGTCTAATGCAGTGGGACTGAACATTCCATAGGCATTGAAACCCAGCACTGATACTTTCATTGGTATTGCACCAGGTCTCTATGATGATGCATATATCAGTGTTTTCCAGAGTAAGGAGTGCTTGTAGGAAGTGGAGATTTTTTGTTATGCCTCCTAGTGTTAAGCAGCAATACCTTAATGTTATCTGAACTCCGTTGTGTTATGTTGGAAACTTGAGAAAGCTGACATTGTGTAAAAAGGCACTATGAGAATGGACAAGGATTTAGCCAATGCTGAAAAGCATTGGGGAGACAAATACAGGCTATCCCTGCAAAAGCCATTAAGACTGTTTACTATCTCCACCCTGGGTGATATATATTGTACCTTCTCTGAGTGATACCAGAAGCTATGCCAAGTATTTAAAACAATAATCGTTTGTTTGCATTGTGGAATAATTCTTGGTGATATTCCAGTACTGCTCAAAGCTAGATTCATACCAGCCTCAGATACATAGTCCAAGAGTGCCATCATATCTCTTTTCATATAGTCTAGAAAGGTGTATCTCAAGTCATTTACACCCACGTACTATGACCGTGTTATGTGTGTACTTGTAGTGCAATGACTTGAGTGCTGTCATAATGTGGAGAATCCTGGTGCCTGATAGGTAACTGCCCTTGGCCCTCTCCTTACACAGATTGATGAGGTGTGTATCAGTGTGTCTCACTAAGAAGCCACCTATGACTAGGATATTGGATTATGTGGAGGTTTGTCTTATGGGATTTTCAGCTGAGTCAGTGTGATTCTCAGAGACATGTTTCATTGTGAGTGTTGCCTGTTTGTGAAATTGCTGAGGGTACTTGTTTATTAAATTAATTTTAAGAAGTCTCTGTGGTTTAGGTAAGTTAGACCTTCAACATATGAAAGTACACACACACACACACACACACACACACACACACACACACACACACACACACACACACACACACATGTGTGTGTGTGTGTGAGTGTATGTGTGTGTGTGTGCGTGTGTGTGTGTGTGTGTGTGTGTGTGTGTGTGTGTGTGTGTGTGTGTGTGTGTGTGTGTGTGTGTGTCTGGGCTGTGTGTCCTTTATTTAGTGTGGTGCTGTGTGTTACTGAAAACCTGCTTGTTATTTGACGTGGCTATGTGTGAGAGGTTGCTATAGCAAAGTTTATATGCATAAGCTTCACCACAGTGAGGTTCTTTTTTAACCAGTATTGGATAATAATATCCATACTTCATGTATTACATGTTATACTGTGCTACGCTATACTTTGTAATACTGCATTATGTTATGTTATGTCATGCTGTATTACATTATATTGTCGTCTGTTCACAATTACTTTTCTCAGCCTTCCTTATGTTGGATGTATGTACCTCTCTGTTTACTGCTGTAAAGCTGGTATCTTGCAGGTATGGTTTCTCTTCCATACTGTAACCATCTACTGGGGACCTCCTATCTTCCCTTCCACTCTTAAGGCTGGCATCTCTATGACCCCTCCTCAGCTTCCTTATTATCTTTCTCGTCTGCTGTGCACTTATCCTGTCTCAAATACGTCACCACCTGTCCTCTCTTCTGCTCCATAGCTCTAACACAGATCATCCAACTTCCTTTATTCACACAGCAGAAATGAAGTACACTGAAAAGAACCATGCTTTTTTCTTCAGCATGTTATATTTGCCAAGTAATATATATATATATATATATATATATATATATATATATATATACATATATATATATTTTTTTTTTTGTGATCTGTAAAATGTGCTACTTCTTTGCTCTGTAATGTTGCACAAGAGACTAGCAAGAGAATGCTGACTACACTCTTCCATTCAAGCTACACATCCTATGAAGCTATTTGTCTTTTCAAGTTATTGCCTAAGATAAACTGTTCTTAGTACTGGGAGTCATTAAGTGCCTAATTGTTTTTATTGCTTTTTGTCAGTTAATCATGCATACTCCTGGCAGCATGATCATTTGCTTTATTCTTCTTTGGAACTGTTCATTTTCTTGTAGAAATGATAGATGCACACTAAAAGACTGCATCTATCTCTTGATGAGAAATTCTGAATATAAAGAAGGCATTTGTCTGTGACAAATCTGGATTCTAAATTCCTGCTATTAAGCTGTGTTGCTGACTTTGTTTTTTTTTTTTTCCTTCCATTTTCTTTGTGTTTATAATGCCTAATTGCTAGTTGTTCTTATTACCATTGCAGAATTTGTATTTGGAAATATTAGCTGTAGCTAAGTGTCGTATCTGCATTTTTTTCATTCTAACAATCTGGATTCAGAAACTATTTTCCCTTGAGTGGCAAAGAAGGTTGCTTTTCTTTCTTGAAGTCAACAGCTCGTGGAAATTTTGGTTCTAACTTTCAATTCCCAACTGCCAAACTGTCATCATAACTGGTCTTAAGTTTTCATAAACTTGAGCAGTGTCAGTGGTTCTTGTGGTTTTCACATTCCTGTATATTATCTTTGATTTTGCAGAGGTATGAAAAATTAGATGAGTTCAAATCCATTTTCTGATTTAATGAAGCATTTTAAGCTGAAGACATTTTGCGGCCATGGCAGTTAATTTATTTGATGAGCTCTGTCTTGGTTGTTGTTGTATCTTTCGGCTTTTCCCGGTTAGGGATCGCCACAGCGGAACTCCGGTCCGCTAATGATTGGCAGAAGATTTTTACGTACCGACTTGCCAGGCCTGACGCACAACCTTCAACATAGGTACGCCCATTCATGCATGTCTCCACAAAGAAGACGCTTTAGCTGAGAATCGAACAGGGCAACGTCTTACTGTGAGGCAACAATGCTACCGCAGCACCATGATCTCTTTCTTGGTATTTAAATATATTTACAAGCTCTTTTATTAATTACAGTTCACGTTTCTCTCCATGTCTGAGTCTACACTAGCCTGGTGTTTCATCTGACTTGCTCTGAAGTACTAATAATGATTGAAAAGATGGATTGCTAACACTCCTTAACTCATGTGTTACTAACTTTTCTAACTAATATAGATCAGGTTCATGTTAATGGATACGATGCTGAAGTTTGCATGAGCTACTTTAAAACATCTTGTTCTAGGATTGGTGCATTTTATCTTATTTATAGATCCTGGATTTCATTTTGGCCATGTTTGCTTAGGGAATTTAAAAGTCTTGTCTGTTTTGATGCATTTGTTTCCATTTAGTATGCATGAGAATGAATTAAGTTTGATTAAGTTTTGTTTTTGACATTTGAACTCTGTTTAGATATTTAAGACATCACCTATGCTGTTCTGATGGGTTTTTTTTTTTTTTTTTTAGAATTCTGTTTGCCAAATCTTACACCATCGTGCATAGACAATGCATTTCTCTGCACCCCATAACCCACACTGATACTGGCCCCAGTCTCCTAAATTGGCATATTTAAACTTCAGGAACATTTATTACAAACTTACACATCTGCACTCATGGCTGTCCCACTATAATCCAGACATCCTTGCCATCTCTAAAAGCTAGAAAAAGACCAATTTACAAGGCTTAGAGAAACCCCCACAAAGTTATAAAGCCTTCTTAGCTGATAGAGCTCACACGGGTGTAGGTGGTACTGCATTTATCACCAAAACTATATAGCACATAGCCTCCAGCTTCCCTCTTCAATCTCAGGGACTATCACCTTATTTTTCTCAGGATTAATGGAATGCAGGATCATTTTACATCTCCCCAATCTACCAAAAGATACCACAGGGCATATTCTGACCTTCAGTTAATTGGGTAGGTATTTGTTTTGCACTTGTTAACCAGGTAGGTGGGCTGGTCAAATTGACCCTTCTCAGCCACAACCAGAGCTTGTAAATACATATAGTTAAGTATTATGGTGCAATATTTCTAGTATATTTGAATGTTTATAGATTACAAAGCTAGCAGTTTATCAGACGTATATAACAGGGTGTTATATTTTGAGGTGTATGCAATGTACACTAGAGCTGTAATGTCTAACTAAAAGAAAGGAGACGTATTTGTGTGGAATAGAAAAGCAAATGGAACAAATACAATACAGATGCCAAAGACATTGAATCTTATATACATATTTATAGATGTCTTCTTTCAACAGACAGTTTTACACAGTTTTATCAGGTCCAAGACTTATTCCAGCAACATATGACAGCCATTATAGCAATAACCCACGCCTGGGTGTGGGTAATGCTGGATTTACCCACGGTTGGTGTGGTTTGGTTTTTCTTAAATAATGGCATTGTATAATGCCTCCTTGCTGCCCTTCCGCAGCTGTCTGGTATTCTGAGGCAGTTCTGATGTACTGCGCATGCGTATGACTATGCAGTACATCAGAGCTGTGGGCAAAAGAAACAGAGAAAGCAAGATCTCCGTTGCTTTTGGCAAACTGTTTTGCTATGTTAAATGAGAATCTCCAATGCTTTTTTTAAAGATGTCTCGCTATGTTAAACTCGTTTAACATAGCGAGACAGTGAGAAGCAACGGAGATCTTACCAATCAGCGTGCACTTTTTTGAATATTAATGGGGGGTTGTTGTATAATCTCCATTTCCTTATAGCAGGTGTGTTTGTGCTAATTAAGGAGAAAATGCTGTAGTTTAGTTTTGAATGTTTTTACAGTTATTTTATTTCTAATGGTAATAGGTATTTTATTCCAAGAAGATCAGTCTATCTTACTAAATGGTCCTTTCTTCTGTTTCTGAACCATATGGGGGACTAATTAAACATGTGATGTTTTTATTGCTGTTTCTAAGAGAGTAGCATGTGGTGGGCAATATTTGTAGAGTTGGTAGTCAGTGACATTTATTTAATAAACCACAGTGCTTTGTGATTGTCTTTGGCTTGGGTAGCTATTTTAATATGATTCAGTAATATGTTGATGCATTGTAATGGGTTGGTTTAAAGACTGCTGGCTCATTCATAGCAAGGAAGTCTAATCACCAACAAGGGGCAGTGTATCTGCATACCATTCGTGGTACTGGCGTGTGGTTGTGTGTTGTGCTATGGCAGCATTCTTACTTCTGGCAAAGACAAGGATGAGGGCAGAGCATTCAGGTGACAACTGAGATACTCCTGACAGTGGCACACAGTATTCAGACTCCTTCCTGATAAATGTGAATGCCACTGATGACAGAAAACATCCACATGACATCTGTGGTACTTCTGACTGTGGTACATGGTGCTCTGATTCCATCCTAATAAGTGGCAGTGCCACGTATGAGAGGCCCAGCGTCCATTTAAAACAGTATGATTATAAAACATGAATTAGAAGCAATGAAACAACAATCTGTTGTTGTTACAGTATGTTTCAAACTCAGTTGTACTACTGTTATGTCATAAATAACACATGACCTTCCCAGTCATTCTGAATGATAATAATATGTGGGATTTGTTTGTTTATTGCTTATTGTATTGATCAGGTAAGTAGGCTAGAACAAACTGGCTATTTTTCAATAGCAACTATGAGTGCAGTTTAGAGAGGCACCATACCTTTCTGCATTTTCTACTGCCTTCTTAGCTATTCCACCTTGTTTATCAACCCCAGGAGAGTTTTTTTTTACATATTATTTGAATTTTGGGGAGATATAAAAGTTGGAATCCCAGAGATGTGTGTTCACTCGGTCCAATGTTTGTTGTTTCATAAAGAAGAATGAAAATTAGTAGCATTTCAAAGTTTGCTGACCTTGTTTAAAACATAATAAGGATGTCATGCTATTGAAAGAGTTTAATTCCAGAATCTATGTCAGACAGAAGTATATCGTTTGAGCATGCCCATAACTGTGCACCTGCCAGCACTTCATTACTCATCAGTAATCTGAGAGCATATGTATAATCACTGCAAACCTATATTAACCAAACTAAACCCATATAACCACTCCTTACTTACTATTGCCTAAAAATTTATCCAATTACCATTTCTGTTGTTACAAAAGTCAGGTTTAAGAAAAGCAAGCGATAACATCTGATACTAGACTTCCAACTCCTCTTAGTATTTCCTCAAAATTAAGTAATAACTTATCTAGAAGAGTACCCCATAAATGTTTGTGCTGTAAGCAAGAGCCCCTACTACCCCCTTTTCTATGAATGTGTTTTTCAAAGCAGTGAGAATTCTGAGGGTGAGATTCTCACACATACTATCACACAGAATATACCTGTTTCACCCCTTATGTCAAGTCCCTGCAACTACTGTAATACATTGAATACTCCCTACCTGCTTCCCCAGTCAGAAATCCACAAAACCATAGTAATATGGTAAATTCATCTCCACCCCCCAACACACAACACACAACACACACTTTTTAAGTCCCTGATGTCATAGTAATCCCATTCTTCCCTCTACTAATGCTGGCATGTCTCAGAGTCCTCATACTAATTTGCTAATTAACTCTTTATGTTAATTAGGCTAAATCATCCCTTCATTGATGATTAGATTATGAAGCTGATTATCAGTAAATCATTATTCTGCCAGGTGCTCTTCCTTTGCATATGCAGAGTAAACAATGTGTATAATACATGTCCACAGACTCAGTGCAGGCAAGATAACCAGACAGGTAAGGGAGCAAGCATGTTTGATAGGCAAGCAATAAAAAATCCAGAGCTGCATTGGGCCCCTCCTTTTTGAGATATATGCACAACAACAAACCTGAACATGGAAATGATTAGTTCAATTGCATAGTTAAGAAACAAATGTATAAATATATGTTCTTAAAAAGAGCTCAAACCACTACAGTCTCACTGGGATGCTACATGGCATAGTAGCATAATGTACAGGTGGACATTATGAGTCACCAAGAAAGGTTGTATAGCTCAGTCATATGTTCATTAGCATACTGCTATGTTGCAGGTGCTGTTAAGGTACAAGGTCAAATACTTCACACCTTTGTGAGTTGTGTCCAAACACTTCACTCTAGCTATTTGCGATATTATCACAAATAACCAAATTGATCTGTTATGATATCTGTAAGCCTTTATGCAAAGACTATGATGTTCATGAATCCCTTGTTTCATATCTTCAGTGAATTAATCTCTGAATTCTTAATGAACTGTGATACCGAATAAATACAATTACTTGTATACATATTTACAAATTTTGTTAGAGAAAACATATTACATATCCACATAATAGATGACTGTGCTATGTTTTAGCATGCTACAACCAATTTATAATAGGTTCCAGTAACTGAGGAAGAAAAGTAAGTAAGGGAAGCAATCATTTGTTAATGCCCGAATGTTTGCTTGCACTGAAGATGAAATATAGCAGAAGTGGTTAAGGATGCATGGTCAATAACATGAGAAAAAGGAGGAAATTAGGAAGTTGAATTTTCAAATATAATTCTTTAATGCATTCAAATTTGTTATCTTACACAAGGTTTATCTGTGGTGGGCAATATATTTTTCCTGTCTTGGCTAAGTCTTTCATATTATTGCCTATAAGTATCAATTCTACTCCTTAGTAAAGTCACACATTAAATAATGCATCACTTTCCTGACCACACATTTTCAACCAAGATTGCTGCAGTTCAACTCCAGTGCAAGATATCATTTGGCACTAACAAATACTTGTTAAAATCTTGATCCCTTCAATAATTGGGAACAAAAAATGTTTTTAATTTGATAACTACTGATGAAGCAGAACTTACAGAAAACTTTCTTTTTCTAGCCCTTGGTTGATGCCTTGTGCAGTGTCTGTTTTAGACCTGATTTAATCACAGTGCTGGTATGTTATAATTATTGCTATTGTTTTTATTTTTAGAACAGGCTATAGCAGGTCATTTATAATACAAAATTTACCCATCCCTGCCATTATTTACCCACAAGAGTAAAGTCTAAATGAGGATCAAACATTACCAGCCTAATAGTAGGTTTTTTTCTGTTCATTATAACACCACTGCAAATGCCATGATTTATTTGTTACATAATTTTAGATTGGTGCATTATTGGTACATTACTATAAAACACCATCACCCACTTTCTTTTTGTTTGTACATTTCTGGATCTAAGGAGGTGTAGCAAAGTGTAGCTAGCATGTTTTTTTTTATCATGAAATTCCAACTGGAATTTCTTCATGTAGTAGTCCAGTCTTTTTTTTTTCATATTTATTTATTTTCATCATTTGGTAATTATCTAAGTCTATTCAGACGGAGTAATATCTTTACAATAACAATTCACAAGTCGGTTATGGGAAATCAATCACAGGCTACAGGATGAATTTCAATAGCAGCTTACAACTTTAACATTTTCTAGTAAGCTACCAGTCAACATATTATGAATATTAATACAAGACTATGAAAAATATGTATTTTTAATTGTGTAATGCCTTTGTGTTTAAAGACTGGCTAAATGTTAGCACTATAAGTGAGTTGAGTACCCTGATATTTGCTAGGAAGCTTTCTTTACATTGGTTGGGTAGATCTTTACATAGAGGAGGAATGTGCTGGTTGACTAGTCAGTGAAACTCATTATAAATATAAATTATTTAATATTATATTCTTTTTTATTTATGACTGATAAACAAGAATAGGAAAATATGAATTAATTGTTATCCTTCAGAGAACCAAAAAGTGATGGCAGTTGTCTACAGGAACTGCACGTAGTGTCGTGCTCAGAATGTAGTTCCCTTATTTTCTGCACCTTTAACAGTTCAGATGAGCTGAGCCCAGAAGCAGTAATACCTGACTTTTTTCTCTCTGGAATGGTTACTCATTAGAGCAGTTACCTGCAATTTAGTTGCCAGAGATAAAGAACGAATGCAGCTTTGCTTTGAAAAATTGTGTCCTGCAGAATGCAAGCAAATGAAGATCAGTAAAGGTATGGGTCAAGCCAAAAACATAACTCCAGATACAGTTATTCATTCCCTTCTGATGGGTATGCTTCTTAATGTCATCCTGCACATAGGTCTTATGTGCAACTGACATCTGGTGTGCATTATGCCTGTGTTATGTCTGATTAATCTAAGGCTTAGGAAAATAAAATATAATTTCTAGTTCTAGAAGGGAAAGTTTCCCTGTCTAAACCACTGCTAATGTTCAACGCCTTTCATCTGCCTGAAAGGAAGCTTTCCTTGTTAATGTGACTCTGCCAGATGGCAGCATGTACTTTCACATTCATAAATGCATCTGCAGTACAATGCCTGTCACTTGTACTTTTGGTAAAGATTTCATATGTGTTTGGATAAGCATGTGTCAAATATTGTAAAGATGCAACATGATTACCAAGTGACAGAAAAAAAATTGAAATTAAAATGTAAACTTCTGTGTTCTCACAATCAACAAATGGAAGAGGAAGGAAGCTTAAAGTGTGTAGCCAAGCTGTATCAACTAAAGATGCACTGATTCACACACTTGTATACACTGGTTCACACACTCGTGTTGAATAGGATATACAGAAATCATTTCAGTAAGAGCACTTATTAGAAAAGCTACTAGATTATTTTGTTAAAGATGTGTGTAAAACAGATAGTGCTGTGTTGTTAGTAGGGTATGCTTTAGATTTTTGCATGTGTTGAGTTTAAGAAGGCTTTCATGACCATAAATTTACAAGTAAGAAAGATGATGTCTGCTTGTGAGATTAACCAGAGAATGCCACCCGGCTGTAATGAGTTAAGTTTTAAATCCACCTTTCTGTTTCGCATTTTAATAAGTGACTGCTGCTTTTGGGTTA
Source organism: Protopterus annectens (assembly GCF_019279795.1). Classification (NCBI taxonomy): domain Eukaryota; kingdom Metazoa; phylum Chordata; order Ceratodontiformes; family Protopteridae; genus Protopterus; species Protopterus annectens. The sequence goes on along the minus strand of NC_056745.1, from coordinate 287,589,370 downwards.
GATTTGTTAGAAGCAAAACATGAGATTGAATTTCTTTATGGAATTAGATTAAAGCTTTTATGCTCATTAACAAAGGACATATTTAGGGTAGTATTGTAGCAGTAATCTTTGTTATCTCACCATTTAATTCCTTGATAGCCTTCCAGAAAATTTCAGGAATACATACAGACCTCTGTAACCTTTTCAAAGAAGCTTACTTAATTCAGTGGACAGTACAAACCCTTCACAAAATCAAACTGATTGGGGTACATAGTTGTTAAGTTGGCTATGCCCACATAAATGAGCTCTGCTGTGATACTTTTCATGGTTTATATATGAGACTGGTGAGGCTGATGAATCTATAATTACCTGGATATGTGCATGGATCATTCTTGCATACAAGAGTCACAGTGTCTGTTCTCTGGGAATTAGTCATAAACCATGTGGCTAGGCAGAGTTTAAACAGTGAAAGTAGGGACTCAGATAGTAAATATTCAGTACTGATGAAAAAGCAGCCTGGTTTGTTATCTGGTCCCATGTCTTTTTTTTTAATTTAACCTTTGTCAGGGATTCTATGACTTGTTCCAAAGTGATTTCAGGGGTAATTAATTTTCAGGAATACCTGGAGGAAGTAATCTAGGCTGCCACTAAACACAATAGATGTACTAATAAAGACTGAGGAAAAGGGATGTGGGCTAAGATCAAGGAAATGGCATCCATTCCTGCCAGCAAAAGCAATAACAGACATCTGCAAAAAAATAAACTTTGTTGCCACTAAAGCAAATAAAGATGAGACAATGAGAATACGAAAGAATAATTTGTCTTGCTGCCAAGAGAAACACAGATTGTTGTAATGTAGTGCAGAGGGAGAAGTGGACGGAGGAAGAGTTATTCTTTACTGCAACTAAACCAAAGAAAAAGATGGAAAAGCTTGTCAGCTTGTCTCAGAAGTCACCAGGGACACAAACTGTAGTACTGGAGAGTTAATAGTGCAGAGGGACTGAATTTATATAACTGTAACATGACAACCTGGCTTGCACTGCTATTCAAGCATATCAAAAAACTTGGATAAAATAAAAAAACAAAGTAATGCTCATAACCTAGAGACTTTTTTTTAAATTGGTAACTGCTTTTCTCCACTAGTTGCTTTCTTGACTTAATCATACTGATCTGTGTGTTAAAATTGATTTCAATAAGGCACAATGAAGCAAAAGACTTATTGTTACAAAAGAAAGACAATGATTGATTAGGCAAGAAGCAAATTTAACTCCTAAATTAAAAATAAAACTAATACATTTGAAACCAAAACTTAAGTAAGAACTTAAGAAAGCTTGAGATGACTTATTAGCTGTGTAGTTTGTTTGATTTATAAAATGATTACGATTAATTTAAAACTATCAATGTATATTTCAATGAAAATCTGTTTGTTGATGGATTTTTGTCATGTGATTATGACTTTGTCTTATTTAAATCAATATTTTTTAACATACCTATCTGATGAAGTTGAGAGTGTAACTTGTGGATGAAAATGTTTACTTTTCTCTGATAAAAAGTCATTGCTACATTTTCTGTTTATTTTATTGATTTTAACTACCACAAAAGACAGTTAAAAGTCCAGTCATTTTTCTAACAAAAACAATCTGGCACTTCCGAATGATAGTGATTTTTTCCAGCATAAGTAACTTTCTGTTTTACTACAGTTTAGGAGTGCTTTTCTGCATAAAAATATTATAATAAGAGACAATAATCTAAATGAAAGAGGAAGAGTGGAACAGGCAACCCACCTAACCACCTGACTAATCCATGCTAACCCAAATCCAAACCATGCACCTTACCTTACCTTTGAAAACATTTTTCAAAACACTGCTACTATACAAGACATTCAGGGTCACACACAAATGTATAACATTAACTTTATTCCCCTAGAGAGTCTTTACTCTAACCCTAACCTGCACAAACTCTCCCGATTCCTAATGTTAACATTTTCAGTATGTCTGAAAGTGTCATTATTAGTATCCCTAACACATACTTATTTTATTTACATGCATTCATTCTTCTTCCTTAAGACTTAACTCATCCATCTACCTACTTAACTAAGTAAACTTCTTCAAAATTCAACAAACGTCTTTATTCCTCCTACAAGGAATTTATCAGAGAGAGTGAGTCTCCTAGATCTGCTAGCTAAAATGATTTTAACTGGACTAATCCTTTGTACTGTGTCACCATCTCCGTCACAGGTGAGATACCAGACCTGATTTGAGCTTTCTGGATTACCTCTGCCTTCTTAACAATATCCTAAACATTCGATGATCGGAAGACTTAGTCACATTTTACAGTCATTTGCTCATTTGAATGACATGCACATTCAACAGAGTTAATGATACTCTAAAAAAAAAAAATATATATATATATATATATATATATTATATAATTAATATTATATATTATATATTCTGATGAAGTTTGACTGGTTAACACTATTTTAACTAACAAAAGCACTTAATATTTTCATATTTTTCAGACTGTTTTGGATTTTGAGTGTGTTGTCTACTGTTTTGGATTCTATCTTGTGGACTGTTTGTATTGAAGTAGTTTTCAGTGAAGAAGGAATTTCTGAATTGAAGTATTGGTCTTAGTCTCCTTATTGTGTCAGCTTCCGAGGTATTTTATTTGATATATATATATATATATATATATATATATATATATATATATATATATATATATTTATTTATTTTATATATGTATGGCTAGTATAGGACACCACATCAAATGTGCACTGTCGCAGGTGTACAAGATCGAGAATCCCCGGGTAAGGAAATATCCCCTTTCCCCAGGGACTGTGCAATGTAGGAGTTAGTATATATACTTAACAGTAGATGTAGGGGCTTGCCCCTCCCCCATAGAAACACTTGTCATTGGTTTAGTCTGCAATGTTTTTCAGACTTTTAATTAAATTTCTGCAGTGGACATGACGTACCTGCAGTTAATATTGCAGAAGAGTATGGTATGAGTCTCACAGGCTGAACTTTTAGACATAAGTCTTAAAGAATACATAGGCAATGCCTTAGAAAAAAAAACAAGAGTCTAAATATTTTCAAGAAATCTGCTATTTTCTTGCCAAGCACTAAAGTGGCATGCATGCTTTGTCCATGTGAACAAGAATGTTTACAGTTGTTTGCGGGTCTTTTAATCATTCTTTAGTGTATCTTTAGGAGTGAGTGTCAGGATGGAGAAAGTAGATATTTGGGGGAGAAGTCCATTTTTGTAAGCTAAAGGAGATAATTTGAAATCTAGATTTAGTGTTATTCAGTTCAAGTACTAGCAGTCTCTGTGGTTATGGTTTGCTGGTGTGGATAGCTAAGAAATTCACAGTCAGGTGCAGATACAGTAATACAACAATACGTGATAAACACTAGTAACAACAATCTCCAATTTGCTTTCAAATAGGCAGACTGTTCACAATGTATAAAACCATATATATTGCATAACTAGAATGAGTGTGTTTGTAACTTAACAATGGATTAAATGTGTGATTAATGAAAACCAGTGTGTGCGTAAACTGGCGCTACAAGATCAAACGTTGAGGCTTCTTGGTCACACAACTGTAGCACTATGATAAGAATGGCTTTTCTGTAAATTCAACACTGTTGTCTGAATAAAGATGAACATTTAATTTCACATTAATGTGCCATGCCAATATTGCAATTTATTGCTTTAATACAAATCATATTTAAAAAGTATACATTTCTTTTTAGCAACAGTATTCTTGGAGTTTTGGAAAAGAAGGCGTGCAGTTCTTGCTTATGACTGGGACTTAATAGACTGGGAAGAAGAAGAGGTTTGTGCTCCTGATATATTTGTAGAAGGTGTTTGTATGATTAATTGTTTTCTGTTTATGACAACATCCCTTTGGCAAGTTTCCATGATTACTAATGAATGCCATTTTGCTGCAGACTTCAGCAGTAATGATTGTCTCTAGTATCATATATTCCATGCTTGTGCTCTTTGACTAATTGCACAAAAGCACACATTTTAAAATCAGCAATGTGCTCTTTTGTTAAGAAGCTAGCATTTTTTTATTTTCTTCACCAATGACTACTACAGCCCCCAAACATTGGTGAAAATAATGTATGATCAGTTTCCCATTCATTTGTCCTTAACTATGTAGTTCAGTCAGTGTTTGCACATTTATTTGTCAATACTCATCAGATTGAAAAGTATAGATTTAGTTAATAACAATATTACTAACAGAGTGCACAGAATATCTAAACCTATCTGTATTATTGATTATTAGCCCTACGTCCTTTGCTTCTTCAGATTACTCAAGTAATTTTTTCTGCTATTGTCAGTTTATTAACACTTTTCCAAAGCACAAGTACTCAGACTACATAGTTTTGAGCACTGTGTTTTAGTAAAGCTGTTTTTGCTTGCCAAATGTTAAAGTTAATGAACAAAGGAATATGTTAAAAGCTTCCAAAACTCAACATTTCTCTTTAACATTTCACTTTGACCTCACAGTTCACTGAATAATTTAATAGGTTGTGGTTGGGGTTTCCTATATAAAATATTATTTTGAAAGTATATGTCAGAGTGAAATCTCTGATCACAGATGTTTTCTTGGGGACAGAATCACTGGGATTTTATTCTGGAATCATTTTTCTGTATCACAGATTATTTCATTTTGTTAACTCATTACAGGCTTCCTAAAGTGAGTTTTGATCCAATGCGTTTATTTCAGTCATCGAATTTTAAACTGATAAACAACAATTACATAATTAATAATTACATCTACATGCTAAACAATAATTCATATATCATGCTTAATGGTATAACGGTGATTACTCTGCTTATTTATAACTGGATAAATTTACATTTTGTCCTAAAGGCACAGCAGAGCTGTCCATTACATGATGTAGGCAGTGGCATTAGCTTTTCTACATCACAACAGCCATTTAGCATAGTGCCTGCTTTCTTCTAAACAGTCCTGTCTAGCATGTATAGACCCCCATACCATCTCAGGCTCCACATTGCAGGGAAGGCTTGTGTGACCAACCATCCATGTTACAGGGTGTAATCATTATCCTGAGTTATATGGTTTACTTTCATAATCACAAAACCACTTCCATTGAGTGGTCACAATGTCAAACTAAAATATTGAAAATCACAGCACCGAACAGGCACAACACAGAAACTGGTAATGTCGACCCATCCAAATTTGACAAAGTCGACATTATCCAGTATACCTTTCCTCCCAGTCAATACCAACTAACATTTTGCAGGGGAGAAAGCCCTCCTGCACCCCCATGTAGGGGGCTGTACCCCCACACACCCCCTGCTAATTATATATACAAACTCCGAGATTGCACTAAGTGAGGTAATGGGTACATTTCCCAATCCCCCACTGTACCATGAACCCAAGACAGTGAATGCACATTAGCATTCACTGCTGTGGTGTCAACCATTTTGAGTCAGCCTTCTGTGAACTGGGAAACTTAACTTTTGACTATCCCAGTTCAATGTAATCCTGTCTGACAACATGATAGTAAACCAGTTATATATATCTCCCATACGCTTCCTGGCTTCAGCAGAGCTGCCTGATGCATCAGCATGGGAGGAGGGGTGTGTTGAATGCATCTTTCATTAACTGTTTCAAAACTGTAGAAGCCCACAGAAGGGGCTTCTGGGAATGTGAGGAGGTGAGTCTCTTTCCTGTATCATAATGTGTCTTATTTGCCCTTGCAAAAGGCACAAGACATTTTACTGTTTGCATTATTTAGTATAAGTACCCAAGTTACTTACAAGAGCAAGTCTTTTGGTATCGGGCTCACAATGTTTCACAGTAGGCTATAGGAGAGAAGGATATAGAAAGTTTTGAAAATTGTACCTAGAATCATTAAGGAAAAGTTTCAAAAATACATTTACTAAAATTCATTTTAGTGAACTAGAGAATTATCTGCACTGTAGAAAATTAATTTGTTGTATGAGTAATACTGTACTAATCAGTGCTGACACTTTAAATGAAAGACAAATTCATTTTGCATTATCTAGCTGTATTTCAAAATGTACTTTGTGATAGACTAATATAGGCTGAATTCTCTGTTTCACAAAAAATGAAGGCAAATGATGTTTTAAATAAAATGATATTTCTCATTATTATTGACTCCTGCTATCATTATTTGTTTTATTCCATATATTGCTTAATTCTAATAAATTAAAAACAATCCCAACCACACTATTTACAGATTTACATACTATCTATAAAAACAATGAAAACATGAAACAGTAAGATAATAATAAAAAATGAATGCTACCAAGCTGTTAACTAGGCAGGCCCATAAGACACACAGTCCTCTTTCAGGGGGTACCTAGGAGGGGTCTATATTAGATTATTGAACTTTTAAAAGTTCTAACACCATATGGTCGGCACCATATGTTCAAACTCTTAAAAGTTTGAAAATCAAAAAAAAAAAAAAAAAACAGAAAAAAAACTTCCTGAAAGGTTAAGCAGAGGGGCAAGCCCTGCACCCCCCACATGGGGGGCTGCACCCACAACAGCCCCTGGTCTTTAAATATACCAACTCTGAGATCGCACTACAGTGCAGACAATGCAAAACTTTAATTTCCGCACTGTACAAAGATCTCCGTTGAAATGTTCGAACATTTGCATATTCAATCATATGGTGTCGACTATATGACATTTGAACATGTAAATGTTCAGTAATGTAATATAGACCCCCCCCCCAGGAACAATGTCTAGTTAAATAACTTGCTCAAGATCACATAGTAGGCAAATGAGGATTGAGGGAATCAAACCCTGTACCAAAGGAACTAACCTCGCAGCCCTTACTCTCTGCAGCAACTGCCAGATCAATATAATACATTTTTCTTACCTTTAAAATAAATTTAATATTTACATTTTCTTTTAAGAATTTTTTTTATTAATTTAACATATTTATTATATATATATATATATATAATATATATATATATATATATATATATATATATACAGAAAAGAAGAAATTCAACATCACATACTGTTATACAATGTTAGGAATACATTGAATTATCAAGGTAATGTTATACAAATAAATTAAGAGTCTTGATATTTCAATAGCAACATTTCATGGCTATCCTAACCACTAGATGTCTTAGTATGATTTATAGATATTATTCTGAACACTTCTTTTTTTCAGTTTTACATAGTATTGTTGTTAAATTTAAAAATTTTTGAAGGTAGGAACTGATTCAATTTCCAGTTTTTTGTAATAACCTTTCTAGCAACTGCCAAAAGATTCCAAAATATATTTTGTTGCTTGGCTTTTACAGATACAGGGTGCGGAACATTCATTAGTATTACTGATCTAATTAAAAGAACAATTATCAGACCATAAACCATTAAAACACATACTTATCTATTCCTGATATATATATCTAATTTTTCACAATCCATAAACATGTGTGTCCGATCAGTTTGTACATCTTTACTACATTTCCAACAAATTTAAGAAGTCAATTTACTAAACTTGGAGATTTTATAGGGAGTAATAAACATTCTATGGATTTATTTCCACACAAAATCTTTCCAGTATAAACTTGAAGAAGTTTGACTATCAAGGTTTTATTCTTGCCATCTATTTAGTCACTCAAACCACTACTATCTGAAAAGTTCTAGAATTTTGCATAAAACATACTATTATTATTTATAATTAACTTATATAGCGACAAGCTTCCTTTGTAGACCAATTTAGCTTTGATGATATCATTCATATATTCATATAATGGGGACTAGTGTTCTGTTCCTTTTTACTCATATTATGTGCAAATTCATTTAATTTCTTATTGATAGATAATATTAACTGGTTAACAGAGTCATCCAGCATATAAGCTTTCATTAAATATTCTGCTGACTTAGCCTTTCCTTATCCAGTGAATCAGAGCCTTATACAAATGTGTTCCTTTTTAGTAAATTCATTTTCACATTGTTCTGGTTCTCCTTAAATCTAGAGGTGTGTGCAATGGGAAAACATAAAACATTAAATTTTTATATTAATGGAGTTTTAAAAACATATTTTTAACTGTTTTGAGAATTTATTTCATGTATGCCAAGTCTAAAGATTGAAATAAATTTCCTTCTAAGGTAAATTTTATTAATCAGATGAAATGATTTTTACATATTTCTAATTTATCAAATTTGATAAACTAATAAGAATTTAGTATAATCTGCTCTTGAATGGTTTTCCATTGATTAGTGTAAGTTGAGTCCATGCAGAGTATAATAGAGATAAAATTTACAGCAATGGAATAGGATTCTACATCTAGGAAGCACCATACTTCCATAATCTTAGATGATTTTTATAAGCAATTTTTGGCTTTTTTGTATACCATAAGAATGAAGTTAACATTTTTCCATCTCTTTAAAAGTTTGTGTCAGATATTAAAGCTATTGAATGCAATATACTGGGATTCTGTAAATAATCAGAGCCTTCCTTATATCCATTAATGTATTAATACTAGAGCTTTATGAACAGATAAAGGACAAGAAATAGTTTTTAAATGTTTCACTTTATTAAGTAAATCTGTAGAGGCATAAATCGTATCAGTTCTAGTTTATATCCAGTGCACATAAGAATAATGAGTGAAGAACAATGACTTATCTTCTGCATTTACTATTAAATCAACTAAATTATTATTAATAAGCTATCTGCACAGTGCTTTAACTGATGCCAAAATCTTAGCCATCTTCTTTTCACTTCTATACTAGACATGCAGGTAAAACCCCCCTGCTAAAATTAAACTGCTCTTCCAGAGGCTTTGTAGTTAGTTTAAGTAATCTTTAGCTACACTTTCACCAATTCCAGGGATCCAGTAAAAATGTGTTAGTGTATAGAGTTTGCCATTATATTTATTTATTACAAATATAATAATTCTGTTGGGATCATTAATGGATTCCATGACCTTAGGCCTTACAGTAGATTTTCTCCAAAGTATAGCAGTTCTTCTATTCTTTTTGTTAAAAGAAACAGATGATAACATTTCATAGCCTAAGTTATTTAAATATTGCATATCTTTATCTATCTAGTGAGTATATAATGTCTCCCTTATTTAATTTTAGATATCTCATTAATGATTTCCTTTTCTTGCCATTATTTAATCAATTAATATTAATAGAAAACCGATTAAAACTATCATTACTGTGTATTTAAAAAATATTTTTTTAAAAGATAATATGACATATTTAGCCGCCAAATTATTATAATTGTATATAAAACTCTAATGCATTCTTCCAACACTATCTTATCATTCCACATTTTTGAAGTCTTCCTTTCTACAAAGTAAACTACTAAAACTTGGAAATAACAGAAACAAAAACAAGTCTACAACTGTAACTGTATATATTACTAATAAAAGACAACCTACCATTGATACCAAAGTTCCTAGTTTGCCTTTTGAATAGACAAACTACTATACTATATCTCTACCTACCAATACCTAAAAATTCATAAACAAGTATCAAAAACTACTATGACTTACAAATACTTAATATAATATTATAAATGTGGTAAAAATAATAAGAGACTATTTCATTATCTTTTGCCATTTAAAACTATTACCCCATTACTACATTAAAGTTTAAACATCCTCTTGTATTAATCACAAATATTAAATAATCCAATAAATACTGTACTATATACCTATTTATGTAATTGAAGTATACATTATCCATTAAATATTCCTAAATTATTTACTCATTTAATGTTATTATAACTAAATCTCTAAATAAATAAGTAGAACAGAGCAGTACCTGATGAGATAAAGATATCTATAAACTTGCAGTTGACAGGTAATCTTATCATATTAAACTATTATACAAAAGAAAAATCAAAGCACATATATATTTATCATGCTAAAAGATACATACATATTTCTAGAGCTAAAATAAGCTCTTAATTAATTTTAAAAGTATAAGTGTCTATATCTTAAAAATGGGTAACAATCATAATATGATAAATATGAAAATATTGAAAATTATTTAACTTATTAAACTAATTTATTAAAATTATTGTACATTACTGAGGTCAAATAGAATGCCATGCTATTTCTATGGAGTCTAAAAAAACATTTGCAGTGTATATTGTACTTAGAAGTTACAATGTGCTTAATCCAATTCCTATTTTCATTTTCCAGGTTCAAACATATTGAAAAATCTACTTTACTTTCTATCAAAATACTGATTCAGCAATATAGCACTTAAATTTCAGCTTTGACTTATGAAATTAGTTATTTCAGGTAGTCTTAGTGAATCTAATAACCTACAATATGCAAAAAATTCAAAGTTCACATGGCCAAGCTTCAAATTTCAGCTTTCAGGATATTTTAAAATATTTATGTATGATTTTCTATGTAAATTATAGGAGATCATGTACATTCACATTTCTGCCATATGCAGATATAGGTAACATATATCTTTCTTATAAGCAGTTTGTTTAAATATATTTTCCATTTTATTTGCCCACTATTATTCTACCTTATTATATATAACCTGTATTTCTAAAATCTCTCATCAAAGAGCTAATCATCAGCTCTCTATTATAGATTACAGTATGTGTATATATTTCTTAACTTACTGATACTGCTTTTATTAATCTTACATAGTAGATATTTAATTCCTTGTAAATTTGCATATTAATCATAAGATGTTTATTCTTATTATTAATTCTAGTATTGCAAGTAATCTTGACTATATATAAAAGAATTCCTGTGTGTTTAATTTGAATGTGTTTTTAGCCATTGTAAACTGCTGCTCTGATCTAAGATTTACATCCTCATATTAGAATTTGATTACAGCATGTGAAAATAACAACTCATAGCACACAGCAGCAGCTAATTTCCTCTGTTTCTCTTGTTATTTTTTTGGCTTTTCCCAGTTAGGGGTTGCCACAGCAGATCACCTGTCTGCTCATGATTGGCAGTGGAGTTTTACGGTACTGAGTTGCCAGCCTGGCACCCAACCTTCTATGGAAGGCACACACATGCACGTATTCATGCCTAGGGCAAATTTAAAGTATCCAGTCCACCTACAGCATGTCTTTGGGATGTAGGAGGAAACCGGAGCACCCAGAGGAAAGTCACATGACCACAGGGAGGACATGCAGACTCTGCAAGGAAGGCACCCCAGCTGAGGATCGAACCGGAGAACCTCCAGTTGTGAGGCGGCAATGCTAACCACTGCACCACCATGGCAATTTCCTCTGTTTCTCATTCTTCTTAATTATTTTAAACTGTTCTAATCAGTAACAAACATCTAACTTTACTTCTTCCCATTAATATGTACAGTTAGAGTTCATAACACTACAGTATAAGCTGTTAACATTCAGCAAAGTGTAAGCAAATTATATGTTAGCAACAGCTCAATATAAAACAATAACTATAGTTTTTGTTTTACCAAGTCTTCACTTCTAAATAAAAATTTATAAAAAAATGATGTTATTTTGAGTAGATTTCTCACATATAACTTAACAAAAAGAAAGAAAACAAAAGTTCCTTCCTGTTTTCATAGACATCAGTGAAGAACTTTGACCTAGATTTTCTTTAAAACAGCTCAAGTAACAGGTGGGAAGTAAAGCAAGCAAGAATCAGACATTTTCACACAAATGGAACAGTCTTTTGTTCTCAAGTTTTTTAAGCATTAATTGCTTCATAAATGACATCCAAAAGGAATGTGTTACACAGGAACAAAGAAAACAAAATCATCAGCACTTTAACTTAATGGCATTCTCTTACAGGAAGTATTTGTTTAACATTAAGAAATACATTTATGAGCTTAGTTAAATTAAATATATTAAGTCTTTCACTGGAAATAGAGTAAAACAGTAAAACTAACAATTTATATTCCTTATCATGGAAAATGTTTTAGCTTAAAGTATAAATACATACTTATATATGTTTTGAAGCTTAAAGTCCAATACAGACCTTTTACTTAAAGGGTAAATCTGTTGAATACAGAGCTCAACTAAACAATCCTGTCTTGGTTTATGATTTACTGTGGAGTTGCCCAGTAAGAGAAGTTTTCTTTCTGTGTATTTTATTTCTTACCACTGTTTTTCACTGTTTGTAAGAAGGAAGGGAAGTGTGTAGACAAGAAGATTTTGATTTATGCTTTGTTTTTTATAGCTTTAATTTTCACTTTTTGTTAGATAGGGATAGGTTTTAGACAGGCAAACTCTTGCCATCCTAAGGGACCTAGTAGGCTATAAATTCACACAGAGTGTGAACAGGACAACCCAGAGCTTATCTAAACAATCCTATCTTGCTTTTTGATTTATTGATCTTTACTTTTAAAAAGAGGTGCAACTGTGAGCAATAGTGAACAGACATTACTGCACACACTCATGTGTGATGTAAAGTAATGCCAGCTTTTGTATGACTTTCAGAAGTTGTATGGTCCAAGCAGTAACTGTATTTATATATTTTTGTGTGATTTTTCTCATAGAGGTTGATATAAGTTCTCTTTGAAATTTCTGGTAACTGATTTTGATTATTCTTGTTTTAGAATGTTTTATTAATTTGCAGCTGAATATGGATTCTTTAAATGAGTATGCCATTAATGATTTGCTAAAGCACAATTATTTTCCATGATGTATTAAATGCTGTGTATATTTAAAGGTAATGTCTGATAGCACTGGTGATCTGTGTTCCTCATGTCAAAAATTGTGATGATTTGCTTACCATTATTAGTAGTAAATCTAGGTTTACTGATGACAATTGCACTTGTGCAAATAGCACAGCTTGGAGAACTGTTGTTACATATATTAATTGACTGGGCTAGTTAGATAAATAATGTTAGGCAAAAGGCAAATAGAGCACATTTAGAAAAGGATGTGTCTATTGTCTATCAAGATCCCTCAACCTCTATAAAACAAGACAATGTCCCTGACAACTTTGGAACCCTGGGAACAAGTATTCAGCAATCTGAGGATTCAGATTATTTTGAAGGAAATACAAAAAAGAAAGGAAGAACTTCACACTATTTAACAAGGAAGAACAAGAAACTGATAAATGTTTGTAAAGTAAGAGAATACATACTTAAAAAGACATTGATTTGTTATGCAGCACGCATGTAACACACATATTACAGGGAATGATAACATTTTTCTATCAGAAAATCTCAAGTCTACAGGAAAGGGCAGTATATTTTCAAAACAAAGGTAAAAAAAAGAGGCATGGGGCAGGTGAAAAAGAAATCAAATTTGAACATGGAAGGATTAAAGAACATTACTGTAAGAAAGAGATGAGAAAGACAGACACTGACAACATGGCTCAAACTGTGGATGTACAAATCCAGCTGGATGAGAATTGTATGCTTGGAAATATAATACACAATGAAAACAGTGGGGTTAATAAGACTAATGGTGATGAAGATCATTCCTTTGTAACTATTGATACAGCAGATATTATTGAATTAGAAGTTGAAGATTCTTCAGATCTGGTCAGAAAAGATATTCTTGTAATTGGAGGTTCAATTATTAGAAGAACTGATACTTACATTTGAAGAGAAGATAATGAAATATAATTGGTGTTATGCATGCCAAGAGTAAAAACAGAGAATGTGAGACAAGCCTTAGAATGCCTTTCTGTAAAGAAGTACACATCTGTGTTTATTCATATTCATATCGGTGCAAATGATCTCATCCATAAGGACTCTCTGACTGTTAGTAGGGAGCTTACAACCCTCTTAGATAGCATAGCTTGTACAGGTGTTAGGACATGTTTTTCACAAATCACATATAGAAAGGAGAGCAGATCACCATGAATGAAAACATTTGTTTTGCTAAATACCTGCATGAAAAATGTCCCATTTAAAAAAATGGAAATGTGTAGCGCATCCAAGCTTAATTTTGGGCACACTTGTTCAGACAGGATGGTATACATTTGTCAAGATCAGAGAGAAGAATTTTTGCAGCAGATATTTTGCAATATTTGAAAAACAGAAAACAGAAATTTTGCCAGGTTGAAAATTTAATAGTTCGCACATAGCAACATTTGATGCACCTCTCATGGTTGTTAATGCTAGGAGTATCGATAATACTTTTTTATTGGAAAATTTGCTGCATTCCCATAAGATTGATGTTGTTGTTTGTGAAACATGGTTAAAGAACAATGACTGGAAACCATTTATTCCAGGGTATAAATGTTTTACTGTAACAGATATTCTAACAAAAAAAAAAATCAGATGCAGGTGTTATGACAGGTATTAAAGATAGTTATGAGACCTGAAATTATTACATGTTCAGTGATAACACCAATACTGTAGACTGTGTAACTGTGACAATAAAAACAACACTAGAACAGATAACAATTGTTGGAGTGTATAGACCACCAATGTCAAGTGCTGATGGCCTACAGGAATTCATATATTTCTTGCTTGAAACACAGGAGGGAAGAATAATAGTGGTGGGGACTTAAATTTACCAAAAACAGACTGGAATAATATTGATTCAACATTAGTGAGCATAACATTGCTGTCATCAAAACTAAGAACAATGATGCATTATCTAACCCTTTCAAAACATGTAGATTGTTTATCAAGTTTTATGTGTTTTAGATAAAGCTGAAACAAGGGCCAAGAGAAGAGGTCCTAGATTACTTATCATTCATTTCTGTAGTTGCTGTGATTGTGATGGATTTGGTTTAACAAACTAACAGGTTATTATTTCATGTAATTTGTTGCAACCAATCAAAAAATTGGTCTCCTTTTTAAAAATAAAAACTTTCTCTCAAGCAAAGCTAAAATATCTCTTTCTCATGCCTGCCTATTACCTAACTTCTTTATGGCTCTCAAATTCTCACCAGTCTACAGACCACACTTATTAAAATAGAATCCACTTACAACAAGGTAGCTAAATTTGCTGCTGAGATGCCATAGTCATCTCATCACTGCCTCGCTCTCAGGAAACTAAACTGGTTAGAATTTTCCCATAACCTCCTCCTTGCTCAGCTCCAAATAATTCATTCTGTTCTTTACTAGCCCACTTTTTGCCCTAACATCACCTCTATAATCTCCCACTACACCCCTGAAAAACACTTCAGAGCTCTGAGCAACATATCATGTCCATTTACAAACCCATGACTAACTTAGGAAAAAAACTTTATTACTATCTGCCTGCTGTGAAATGGAATAAATTGCCACTAGACATTTATCTCCTTAGAGCCAAATCCCTATTCAGAGAGGCAGTAAAAAAATCACTTAAGGAAAATTAAATTATATCTGTGCTATCTCCCACCTGATTAACTCACCTCTCTTGGCTATTCTATCTCTCCCCCTTTTTTAACCCTCATTATCTAAAAATTTCCTAATTATCTTTTCCTTACTCTTCGCCTCTATACTCTTTAAAATTCTTTTCACTACTTTATCTTTTATCTTTACATACTACACCAGTCTTTGCTGGTTTTGGTATATGACTTGTTATCGGTTAAATATTAAGCTTAGAAGTTCTTACTTACTTATTTGTAAATACACTCTTAACAATCTTGTATTCCTTATGATTATAACCATTTGTATTTCTGAACTCTGCATTGTACCTACTTGTGCTATAATGTTGACTCATTGCTGTGCATGCTTAATCTGCTTTACTTATTCTATGTACGTTTTTTTCTTGTTTTATTAATTTAATACTTATTCAACATATTGTATGTAATTACTGTGGAGCTTTTCTCCCCGGGTCTCCACTGAAAAAGGGCTTTGTCCCAGCTGGACTAACCCAGTCAACAAATGTCAAATAAATAAACAAATGTCAAAAAAATAAATAAATATATAAGTCCTTTTGTAAAGGAAACTTAGTCCTGATGAAGTATTTTAAGATGAACATCAACTATGAGATGACAGATAAAAGGGAAACTTTATTTGCTCACTAAAGTAAAAGATACGTGCTTTCCGAAAATGTCTACAGCTCTTGAAAATGGTTTAGTAGACAAAAGTGCTTGTCTTTGGGCAGCAAAGTGGTGCAGCAGTTAGCATTGTTGCCTCACAGCAAGAGGTTCTCTGGTTCAATTCTCAGCTGGGGTTCCTTCTGTGCAGTGCCTGTGTATCCTTCCTGTGTTATTGTGGGTTTCCTCTGGGTGCTTCTGTTTCTTCCCATATTCCCAAGGCATGCTGCAGGTGGATTGGACACCCTAAACAGGCCCTAGGTGTGAGTGCTTGTGTGTGTATGTGCCTTCTGAAGAAGGTTTGCTGCCAGGCTGGCAATCTGACACTGTAAAACTCTTCTGCCACTCATTCTGCAGACCAATGATCCACTGTGGTGACTCCTAATGGGAGCAGCCAAAAGAAGAAGACAAAAGTGCTTCTCTTTCATTTTAGTGACTAAATAAAGTTTCCTTCTAGATCATCTGGACTGTGTTTTTATTTTTATTTTTTTATTTTTAGGACAAAGGTATATAACTGAGTTGTGAATAGAATTAATTAAAAAAATCTGCATTGTTTTTAGAATTTGTGTGTGTGTGTGTGTGTGTGTGTGTGTGTGTGTGTGTGTGTGTGTGTGTGTGTGCGTGTGTGTGTTACAAGCAGGTGCATATGTTGGAGCACTCAAATATATCATAACTCATACATGAACACACATGCCTGATACTTACCTGCCGATGAACCGAGTTTGAGACAATGGGACTGCAGTCTTCCTGTCCAGTTTTTTTTCTGCATTATGTAGTCATAGTTTCATGACTCGGTTTTGTCTCCTTCTCATGTGATTCACAGAGCTCTCAAAATCAGAAATGGAGTATGATAGTTATACATCCATATTCTTTTCAGTGAACAGTCAAGTAAAGTTAGACTGCACCATTTAAAGTAAATATAAGATAAATTATAGGATTCAGCAAATCCAAAGAAAATGATCAATTAAATAAAGATGTAAAAGTTCACAAAATTATATTAAATCAAAAACAAAATATAGGGAACTGCTGTTTTATATTCTTAAACATAAGGAGGCTGATTTAAAAGATAAAAGGGAAAATGCTCTGTTTGGCATATTCATTTTCACAATTTTCTCCAGCTTCCAAATATTTCTTACTGAGATTTATATGTACATATCTAACCCTAAACGGTAACTGCAACCAGAAGAAGCTTCCCTGCCCAAACAGTGATGACTATAAAACAAACCTTTTTACATGCAGTACATCAGGAGCAATTTGTGACACTTGAATCATAGGCATCTCGTCTGTTTTGTATATAAGGACAAGCAAGCTTATTAGCCAATAAAGTTTAATGAAAAAAAGATTTTGTGTTTACCTTCCCAGACAACTTTCTTTACCCTACAAAGTGCATATCAGTACGTTGTTTAACAGCATGTGGTAAGAAAATGTTTTTTCAGTTACCTTGCAGAATTGTTCTTCTTATAAAAGGCTAATTAAAGTTACCTTGAAGAATTGTTCTTCTTATAAAAGGCTAATTAAAGTTTTCTTTCTTTTTTTTTAGGAAGAGATTCGTCCACAGTTTGAAGCAAAATACTCCAAGAAGGAAAGAATCAATCCTATATCTGGCAAACCAGAACCTTATCAAGCCTTTGCAGATAAATGTAGCAGGCTGGTTGTCTCTGCTTCGGGGATATTTTTTATGGTTAGATATTGCTAATATATATGGGAATATATATATATATATATATATATATATATATATATATATATATATATATATATATATATATTTTTTTTTTTTTTCCTAGAATAGATGTGGTATTGTAAGGAAATCTTCACTGCAAAAATAATTTTTTGCTCTTTTAAAGATTAATATACTTAGCTTTAAGTATGTTTCAGACTGAGAGAGTACAGTTCACAAATTAAAAATGACAAAATGTCTATTGAACAGCCTTATTTAACAAATGATCATTCAGGACTGAACAAAGTGACTCAGATTCTCTCCAGGAATATGACCATTCTCCTATTTTATTCATAGTTCTCCATAAATGAGCCATAACACTACCTCTAACAACTATCAAATGCCAGCAGTCAGAATTTGCTTCCCCCGTGATTGGTTAAGACTGATTGAGAAGCAGTTCCTCAGACACAGATAACTGAGAATGCAGCATCCCAAAATATCCTCCTTACCCAATGAAAACAGTATGTATTTTGAAGAGGGCAAGCTTACCTGCACCTCCATACCCCATTACTTAAATGTATTAACTTTACAGCCACTCAAATTTGGAAAAGAGAAACTCTCTAGTACAAGCCCAGCAGTGCTGTGTTCCACAGGAATCCTGTGCTATACACAAAATAATGTAAATACCTTTGAAAAGAAACAGAATTATGAAGCTATGATCAGAGAGTTAAAACTTCTATCAATGGAAGGGAAGCCTCAATATTCTCTAGTTCAAAAGTTTGCCATCCCTGCCCCACGCAAAAATCATAGTCATATGGGCCCCCCATACAAAGTACCACCCTGCAGCCTTTCTGAACATTTTTCCAATAAGCAATGAAACAAAATGTATGAATCAATAATAACAAAACTGCCCAATTAAGAACATTTTCATCATAAAAGCCTACTCAAACCTCTGTCATTACAATCCACCAATATCAGTAAATATGCACAATCTCTGCAGAAGTAAAAGTCATCTAGATAATTCCACATTAAAGATATTGGTAACTAATTAAGAGGTTGCTGCTAGCAAGCAACTTTATATAATTGTTTCATCTACAAATAAAATGCCTGCTGCCTTTGGGGAATAAATTGCATATGTTACATTAGAAAAATTATGTTAGTAATATTCCAATAGAAAATGGATGGCAAACTGATAACAGGTTTGTAGTTACTAGGTGTTTCATCCAAAGGAGGACATTCTCAGGACTGCAGCAAGCACCCCCTTTAAAGTACAATACAGTACAGTATCAGCAATCCATCTGCATACTGTGGAAGTAGAACCCGCAACCTTCTGCATCAAAAGCAAGTATACTACCTCTTGTACTACTCACAATGCAAACAGACTTGGTATAAGCAGTACCAAACTTCTCTTCCCCTGAAGCTCTCAGCTCCTTGTAAAATTCACTTGACACTCAACTATATCTGTCAACTCTGCAACAGAATAAATCTAAAAAAAAAGCCAAAATTTATTGGGGGGAACAAATGTACAAAACTAGGGACACATTTTTAACATTGCTTGTATAACCTTAGAAAGTTGCTAGAGTAAAATGTTTTGCGTTAACATGCATTTCCTGAAAGATAAGAAGACTGAAACTTAAACGTCATTATTTAGTGAATTCAGTTCTCACTGATTTGCCAGAAAACCACAAATTTTAGGAGGAACAGACCAAAAAAAATGAGCCAAACATGCAGCATGCACTCCTATAAAGTACAACACAGTAGAGTATGAACAATCCATCTATATACTGTGGGAGTAGAACTCACAGCCTTCTGCATTAAAGTAAGTATACTACCTGTTATGCTACAAACAATGCAAACAGACTTGGTATAAACAGTACTAAACATTTCTTCCCTTGAAGCTCTCAGCTCCTTTTAAAATCCACTTGACACTCAACTATATCTGTCAACTTTGCAGAACAATAAATCTGAAAAAAACAACATTTATTGGGGGGGGGCAAAGGCACAAAACAAGGGACACATTTTAAACATTGCTTGTATAACCTTAGAAAGTTACTAGAATAAAATATTTTGTGTTACATGCATTTCCTGAAAGATAAGAAAACTGAAACTTAAACATCATTATTTAGTGAATTCAGCTTTCACTGATTTGCCAGAAAACCACAAATTTTAAGAGAAGCAGTCCAAGAGTATGAGCCAAACATTTCCAAGCCAGGACAGTTCCTTGAATTGGTAGAGAATTCATGCTCTGAGCCTGTGCAACACCTAACTGGGCCATTTTACACACACACACACACACACACACACACACACACACACACACACACACAAAGACAAACATACACACACTTCTCTGTAATGCTGCAGAAATACACTGAGAGCTTAAAGCTGCAGAAATATGCTCACTACTCTGAGAGATGCTTATAAATATCTCCTTACTTGTTTGCAGTTGAACTCACTTCACACTCAGATTTCCCTACATAAACATCCACTCAGCTCCTGGGTCCTAACTTGTGTGCGAAAGTAGCGTTTAAACTTCACATATGGCACGTCAACAATGTGATGTGAATGGACCAGAAAAGGGCTGCCCCTCATGCCCCCTCCTAGCTACGCCACTGAGTTCAATGCAAAACTACAAGTGCAGGTAAGACATAGGTGTATCAGTGCAACATAGCAACTTGTAACAAGTAACTTTGTTGCAGCACTGAAGCGTTGACATCCAAGCAGCCTCCAACAAAAATAAAAAAAGTAAAGAGTAGACATGGATAGAATACTAACTGAAATAAACACATAATAAAATCAAGCATGATGTGTAGATTCAAGGGCAGATTAAACAGATGAACCAAAACTAGTCCTGATCAACTACCACTGTTGAGTCCACGTGTTTAATAATTAAGTGCTTACGTCCATTTTACAGACTTCATTGAAATATAAACTCATGTTGCTATTACATCATTTAAAACCCCTGCAATTGATCACATGAACAGCTCAGTCAAATATGCAAAGAGACAGTAACCGCCTCTACTAAAAATCTAAACTACAAAACAAATTATTTTTAAAACATCCAAAAAATATTTTGTATGAGTGAATGACCTCAGTTTGAACAATATAACCTACAAATAAATATACCATGTAAAAATATGTAAAACTATTTAAAAATAGCAAACATAATCCTTCAAACAATTTCAACTTTCTGTTTTAAAAATAGAGTTGATGCTAACCATTTGATTTTATTTATGTATTTATTTATTGACATTTGTTTACTGGTGTACTGCACCATTTGCAGGCACAGTCCAGGAGAATAGGATCACATAACAAAAGAACAAAACATATTTACAGATACAAGGCTATGCTAAAAAACATATATATATATATGCATATTTACAGATCTAAGAATATGCTACAACATTTAATTCAAGAAGCAGTTTATAATATCAAACCATGGATGGAAAAATGGAATTATGCTTAGCACAACTGTTTGAATAAGATGTAGCTATAATTACCGAGATGGCTTATGCTACAGGGATAGCAGCCTATCATTATATAGAGTGGAATGAAGACATTAGAAGAAACACGTGAGAATGGTTGCAGTAAAAGACACTATGGGGAGAAGACAGAGAAAAGGTGTGACAGGCATGCAGCTGGAAGAGGAATAGAAAAGTGAAGTGTGAGAGAGATGCAAATAGAAGACAAAGAAGGATGAATGAGAGGGAGTAAGTAAGTAGATGACAAGATGAGATAAGGAAACATGAAATAAGGATAAATAGGTATGAGAGAGTCACAGGGTTCATGTAGCATGACCTGAGTGAGTGCACCTGCACTTTGTCTGGGTGAAGAGGTGTTCCTTGAGCTGCTGTTTGAAGTCCAAGTACTTTTGGATGTTTCAGATTAATAGAGTCCCATAGTTTAGGTGCTAGGATAGAGAATGCATGGTCAGTTTAGTTTCTGGAGTTGGCAGGGTGGGTTGAGATTGAGAGATATCCCTGAGATTATATGGGTGCGAGAGGATGGTGTATTAGGAGACAGGGCTTTGTGAATGAGTGATCCAGGAAGGAGGTTGGCTGTCAAATGTACTAGGAGCCATTTATCTCTGACAAGAGTTAGGTGGTGGTGTTCTTTGTTGAGGGAGTTAGTAATTAAATGACAGATTTTATTGGAGATACTTTGTAAGGCGGTGACAATTTTCTGCGAGGCCGCAGCTATAATAGGTAGTCCATATTTGAGTTGAGATAAGAGTATACCTTTGCTTATTTCAGCTTTGGCTGGCTCTGATAGAAGAGGTTACAGCTTGTTTACCCAGAACAGTAGTGTGTTGATCTTTGTGTATGTGTTTTGAATATGTAGATGAAAGTTAAGAGACTGGTCTAACCAAATGCCAAGGTATTTGAAGGATGTGGTAGTTTCTATGGTGATATTGTTAACATCTTTAATATGAAGGAAGCTTTGGCCATTTTTTGGTTGGTTCCAAATAGTATTGCTTTTGTTTTTGAGAGATTAAGCATATGTTTCTGGTCTATTAGCCACTTGGTGAGGGTTTGGATGTCATTTAGGAGACAGCTTGTATAACAGAATGAGATTTGTTTGATTATGTCATCTGCTTAAAGAATTACAGGTATCTGAGGATGATCAGATGGGAGTTTGTTGATAAATATGAAAAGGGGGCTAAAGTGGAACCCTAGGGGACTCCCTAAATAAGAGTAGTTATTTCAGAGGTGGTGGTGCCTTCCTTCAACATTAAAGCTCTGTTGGTGAGGAAGTCTCCAAACTAAGGTTTACATCATCATTAATGCCTATTTCATTTAATTTATGAAATAGTAAGTTATGGTCAATTAGATGAAATGATTTTGTGAGGTCAATAAAGATGTCTCCTGTCAGGTTACCTCTGTCCATACTGGATAGGATGTCATCTGTGAGGGAGTAGAGTGCTATGTCCAGATGATAATCCATGTTGCTTCCTGGATAGAAGATGATATTGATGTAAATAAGCAGTAATCTGGTTGTAAATATTTTTTTCTAATATTTTACCTAAAGTCGTTAACTATTGAGATTGGTCAGTATTGTGAAATAGTAGTTGGCTTAGATACTTTTGGAATAGGAGTGACTATTGCTGTTTTCCATATTAGTTAAGTGTAGATTGTGTTTGTGAGGGAGAGGGTGGAAGATAAAGTCCTTACAAAGGTGAATGACCCAAGAGGCTAGGTTATCTGTACCTGGGTGAGTATCTAATTGTATTTGGTCCAATTGTATTTCAATCACTTTGGTTCTGATCTTTTTGAAGTGGAGTAGTGGAATGTAAAGGGGGAGGTGAGCATGGCTGAGGAGGTGGCAAGTCCATGTTGTTGATGTGTAGCAGGTTGCTGAACTCATTTAGGAAGTCAGTGCAGAAGTTTGTATGTGGTGTTGTTTGAGGGGATCAGGGGAGTGGAGTTATGTTGCATTTTTCAACCAGTCAAAATGTTGATTTCTCTCCTGAATCTTTTAGGTTTGTCTAAAATGAGATCTGTTTGTTTTGTCAGTGGTTGTTTTTCTTTCTGTGGCTGAATTGCTTGGCTTGGTTGCATAGTGAGGTGCATTTCATTTGGGAATCTGTGGGGGGGGGGGGCATTTCCAATTGTAACATGCTTCATCACATAATTCAAGGAGCTGTTTGTGTTCATTGAATACACATTCATGTTTATGAGGTCAAAGTAGTTGTTGTACTAAGAGAAAGAACTTGTTTTGCAAGCACAGTATTATATTGGTAATGGTGCTAGCTGCTTCACTGGGGTCTTTTACGGCAAGTAAGTGAGACCAATCAAGGTTGACCAGGTGTGTTTTTAAGATTAGTGATTTCTGAATGGTTAGGGTCTGAAGGTGATACATTTAGGTTCATATTTTAACATTAGATTATGTACTGAGAAAGTTATGGGAAATAGATCACTAAAGGAAGATGCATGTAAGATGAGGTTAGATATTATTGTAGGATTATTAGTTATTACAAGATCTAGTAAGGTGTGCCTATTGGATTGAAGGTTTTGTCTAGTGTTTTCAGAGCTGCCTTGGGTAAGACTTAAGCTGAACAGGAGTTCACACACATCAATGGTTTTGGTCCTAAGTAATTATGGTTGAAATCTCCGATAATGATTAAGTTACAGTTTTTGAGAGCTTTGGCATATATTTGTTGGATGAGGGTATTACGTTTTGATAGTGAGGCTGATGGAGGTAGGTATGCAGTGGTTATAACAAAGATTCTTGGTTGCTTGTTGGCAATTTTAAAATGATCTAGTTCAAATCTGATTCTGAGTTGCTGTTAGTTTATGGAGTTATGGTTGATTTTGAAGAGAATCAGTGCTCCTTCCCAGGTTTTTGCCTGGTCTGTCTTCTTGTAGATATGCATTGTTTGATATGAGATGATAAAGATTAGGAGTTTTAAGTTTCAGCCACATTTCTGTAATAGCTATTTCAAGATTATGTTATATGGTAAAGGCATTGATTTTGTGAATTGTGTTCTTGATACTATGGGTGTTAAACAGGGAGCAGGTAATATGATGCTGTTTATTGGTTTGAGTTGCGGTGTTATTGTTAAGTGGTCCTGGAATGGGCTCAGAAGTATAATGACAATGTGACATGAAAGCATAATGGGGTATAGCTAGGTAGAATGTGTGCAGGTATGGGGTATGGGTAGGCAGAATGAGTGAAGGTATGGGGTATGGGTAGGTAGTATGTGTGTAGGTGTGGGGTTTGGGTCGGTAGTATGTTTGTAGGTATGGGGTATGGGTAGGTAGTATGTGTGTGGGTATGGGGTAGGTTGTATTGTGTAGGTAAGGGGTATGGATACATACTATGTGTGTATGTATGGGGTATAGGTAGGTAAAATGTGTGTAGGTATTAGGTATGTGTAGTTAGTATGTGTGTTGGTATAGGGTATGGGTGGGTAGTATGTGTGTAGATATGGGGTATGGGTAGGTAGTATATTTGTACGTATGGGGTATGGGCAGGTAGTATTGTGTGGGTATGGGGTATGGGTAGGTAGAATGTATGTAGGTATGGGCTATGGGTAGGTAGTATGTTTGTAGGTACAGGGTATGGGTAGGTAGTATGTGTGTAGATATGGGGCATGGGTAGATAGAATGTGTGTAGGTAAGGGGTATGTATAGGTAGTATGTGTGTAGGTATAGGGTATGGGTAAGTATTATGTATGTAGGTATGGGATATGAGTAGGTAGTATTTGTGTGGGTATGGGGTATGGGTAGGTAATATGTGTGTACATATGGGGTATCGGTAGGTAGTATGTTTGTGGGTACTGAGTATGGGTAGGTGGTATATCTGTGGGTATGGGGTAGGTAGTTTTGTGTAGGTATGGGGTTTGGATAGGTACTATGCATGTATGTATGGGGTATGGGTAGGTAGAATGTGTGAAGATATTGGGTATGTGTAGGTAGTATGTGTGTAGGTATGGAGTATGGGTAGATAGTATGTGTGTAGATATGGGGTATGGGTAGATAGTATGTTTGTACATATGGGGTATGGGTAGGTAATATGTGGGTGGGACGTTGACATAATGGTTAAGGTGTTTACCTTATAGACACAAGGTGCAGAGTTTGATTCTCACATGGGGTAATTGGCTAGGCTTAAAATGGCCCACAAGGGCACTTAGCCTAGTACTAATCTATGAACCTATGAACCTATGCCTGGGTGTGTGTATGGGGTATGGGTAGGTAGAATGTTTGTAGGTATGGGCTATGGGTAGGTAGTATGTTTTTAGGTATGGGGGTATGGGTAGGTAGTATGTGTGTAGGAAGGGGGTATGGATAGGTACTATGTGTGTAGGTAGGGAGTATGGGTAGATAGAATGTGTGTAAGTATGGGGTATGTATGGGTAGTATGTGTGTAGGTATAGGGTACAGGTAAGTATTATGTGTATAGGTATGGGGTATGAGTAGATAGTATTTGTGTGGGTATGGGTTATGGATAAGTAGTATATGTGTAGGTAGTATGTGTGTAGGTATGGGGCATGAGTAGGTATTATGTGTGTAGGTATGCGGTATGGGTAGGTAGTATGTGTGTGGGTATGGGGTATGGATAGGTACTAAGTGTGTAGATATAGTGTATGGGTGGGTAGAATGCATGTAGATATTGCTATGTGTAGGTAGTATGTGTGTAGGGATGGAGTATGGGTAAGTAGTATGTGTGTAGGTATGTGGTATGAGTACGTAGTATGTGTGTGTGTGGGTATGAGGTATGGGAAGGTAGTATGTGTGTGTGGGTATGGGATATGGGTAGGTAGTATGCATGTAGGTTTCGGGTATGAGTAGCTAGTATGTTTGTGGGTATGGGGTATGGGGTATGTGTAGGTAGTGAGTGTGTGGGTATGGGGTATAGGTAGGTAGCATGTGTGCAGGTATGGGTTGGGAGTATGTGTGTAGGTCTGGGGTATGGCTAGGTAGTATGTGCATAGGTATGGGATTATGGGTAGGTAGTATGTGTGTAGGTATGGGGTATGAGTAGGTAGTATGTGTAGAACAGAGTGTGTGTTGTAACTTTAAGAAGCATTTCCAAGTGAGGGCACATGCATATAAACAGAGAGCACATGCAGGCAACAGTGCTATTTTCAGTGAACAGCCAGAGTGATAACATGTATGAGTGCAGTAATCAGTATGTTTCTAAGTTTATTTAAGTTTAAGTTACACCAAACAAGTGACATGGTGTCAGAAGCGGGATTCCTGAACAACATGTTGCCAGAACTAACATGCCTGAACTACATGGTATCAGAAGTGGCATATCTGAATGGCACGATGTTAAAAGTCTTGTTCCAGCCTGCTCAAATAATTGAAAAAGGTCAGAAATGATATTCAAGTAATAAAAAACTCACGTAAATGTTTTGTAAAGAAAATTATACAAAGCATTCGCAAAGTACAAAATGCATTATTAATCAGTCCCAAAGCACAAAACGTATTATTAATCAAACAAAAACCACAAAATGCATTATTGATTTAATGAAATATTTTCAAAACCATGATATTTGAAGAAGTTATTCAAAATACTTATGAGAGCATTCAGAACTACTTCTGATTTCCATAATGAGCATGTTAAATGTGAAACGAGCACAAGAAAAGTATAACAAGCATGATATGTCAAACAAGCATAACAAGTACAATAAAAGGGCAAAATGACCATGGAAAAGCAAAGCAGCTGCATTTATAGTAAATAACTATGTTTTGATATGCGCTACTGTTTCACATTGACTAAAGCTATTCAGAGTTTAACTAGAGTTGTTCGAAGTATCACAGAGTGTGCAGTGTTTGCAGTGTGTGCTTTATTACAGTACAGTTATTTTAAAGAGTTTACTTTGTGCAAAGTACAATTATTTCACAAGGTGCAGTCATTTCAAAGAATTTCTTACACTGTATACAGTTATTTTGCAAAGTACAGTCATTTCAAAGTGTTTCTTACACTGTACAGAGTTATTTCGCAAGTACAGTTATTTTGAAAAGTTTCTTGTGCTGTGTACAATTGATTCACAAAGTGCAGTGATTTCAAAGTGTTTTTTACATTGAGTTTCTTGTGCGATGTACAGTTCATTCACAGAGTACAGCCACTTTGACTTGTTTCTTACACTGATAAGGGTTGTTTCACAAAGTACAGTGATTTCAAAGTGTTGTTGTGCTATGGAGACTTATTTCACAAAGTGCAGTTATTTGAGAGAGTTTATTGTGCTGCTGGGCATAGTTACAAGTTTCTGGCATAAATTTCTGACATATGTGTGTGTGTATGTTCGTACATAATGCAAAGAGTCTTTACTACTGTGTGTTGGCATGGCAGAAGCATTTCACAGACCCACTCCACTTGTGTTTGATCAGAATATTGCAGAGAATTGGAGAGTATTTGAGTAGGAATATGATATTTTTATACAAGCAGATTTTGCTGATAAAAATGCATGTACAAGGGAATTTATTCTGCTTAATCTAGCCAGGTCAGAAGCCATTGAAAGAGAGCATTCATTTGTGTATACACCAGCAGTGTATGCAGGAGAAGGTGAAAACTGCTATACTGTTTTACAAGCTGAATCAAGGGAGGACCCTGAGTGTTTGAAACATAAATTTAGAGAAATGCGGAAACCCCAGACAAATGTTACATTGGAGAAGCACTTATTTTATACAAGAGACCAAAAGCCAGGAGAAACATTTGCAGCTTACATTACTGACTTGAGAAACAAAGCTAAAATGTGTAGATTTGGTGATTTGAAAGATGAGTTGATAAAAGACAGGTGTGTGTGTGTGTGTGTGTGTGTGTGTGTGTGTGTGTGTGTGTGTGTGTGTGTGTGTGTGTGTTAGTAATGCTGTGGTGAGAAAGATTTTGCTTTGAGACAGTGATTTAACGTTGAGCAAAGCCATAAAGATTTGTCAAATGCACGAGCTTACAGAAAAGCACGCAGTTATGCTTACAAGTGATAAGAGCATG
Source organism: Protopterus annectens (assembly GCF_019279795.1). NCBI lineage: Eukaryota > Metazoa > Chordata > Ceratodontiformes > Protopteridae > Protopterus > Protopterus annectens. The sequence goes on along the minus strand of NC_056745.1, from coordinate 287,561,364 downwards.
GTTTCAGCAGCCTCTAGGGCAATTGTAGACAGCATGCAGCACATGGCTAACAGAAACAGGCCTAAGTGCATGGCAGATGCAGCCCCTGCAGGATTTCCAGGGAGAGCCTGTACCTTTCCAGCAAGTTCTAAGACTAGCTCAGTAAAATGGACATGCTCAGTGCAGCATAAGGGTGAGTCAGTAAAACCCAAGTCAAGTCTCATTGTTAACTGCCACAGTTGTGGTGGCAATCATGAATCCAAAAGAGAAAATTGTCTAGCATTTGGTCAGCAATGCCACAAGTGTAATAGATGGAACCACTTTCAAAAGCTTTGTAAATCAAGCAAGACTCATTCATTTATTAAGAAAGGTTACTCAGAAAAGCAAGTAGATCATATAGAGAGCTGCAACTCTACTTTCTTTGTAGATGGTGTATCAGTGCTTAGTGAAAAGATTAATGCAACAAATCTCTTGCCAAAAAACAAAGTGCTTTGTACTGACATGATTAATGGTAAACCCACAGAGCTCAAAGAGGACACTAGTTCAAAGTGCAATGTTATGTCAGCAGAAACATTTGCTAGAGTAAGAACTGGTGAATGACTTAATTTAGCCAGTTGTGCAAAGCTTGTTGCTTATGAAGGTGAAGAGACTCAAACAGAAGGCTCAGTAGTGCTTTTATGCAGTTCAGCTGGAAACAATCATAGCATGCAATTTTATGTAGTCAAAAGACCTGTGCATTCATTATTAGGTCTCAGAGACAGTATAAGAATAAACCTGCTTTCTTTTACCAAAAAAGTGCATCATGTAAGCACATGTCCTAATTCCAGTTTCACTGATGCTATTTTCACAGAGTATGCTGATGTTTTCAAAGACAAGCTAGGTAAACTTCCTGGTGTACTCCATGAAATTAGACCCAGAGGTCAGTCCAGTGGTCAGACCAAAAAGAAGAGTTCTGATAGCTATGCAGGGCAGAGTCAAAGTCCAGTTAGATAAAATGGTGCAGCAAGGTGTGGTTTGTCCAGTTACAGAACCAACTGAATGAGTCTCTTCCATGGTAGTCACTCATAAGAAAAGTTCAGATGAAATCACAATATGTATTGAACCAGGAAACATAAAAAAGCATTAGAGTCTCTACCATCCTATGCATACAGTCGAGGAAGTTGCTACCCTCATGCTAAGTGCCACTGCTTTTTCTCTTAGATGCAAAGAGTTCATTTTGGCAAGTAATGTTTGATTGCAAATCTTCACTACTGACGACATTCAACACAACATTTGGTAGATACAGATTTCTCAGAATGTCTTTTGGAAAAAATTCTGCCAGTGAAGTAATTCAGCGTGAAATGGAGCAAATTTGTTCAGGCTATCCATGTGCTATAATAGTAAATGATTTGCTAGTTGGAGGCAATGGTGAAGCAGAGCATGACAGAAGCATCAGGAAGGTTCTGGAAAGAGCACATGAAGTGAATCTAAAGCTCAATCCTATAAAATGTAAATTCAGGCTACCGGAAATTACTTTATGTAGTTCATTTATTTACCAGTTCAGGTTTACGACCAGATCCTTCCAAACAAACAGCTATTCTTGAGATATCAGCTCCAGACTATGTCCAAGTCTTGCAGTGTTTTCTTGGTATGGTCAATTATTTGGGCAAGTTCATAACAGACTTCTGTGAATTATCAGCACCCTTAAGAGAGCTGACATGTAAAAATGGTACCTGGTCATGGTCAGAACAGCACCAGAGAGCATTTGATGACCTGAAACAGAAAATTGCCAGTCCACCTACGTTAAGATATGATATCCACAAACCAGTAATTCTTTCCTGTGATGCTTCAAAGTTCAGTCTTGGTGCAGTTATTCTTCAAGAGGGCAGAGCAGTAGCCTATGCATCTATAAGTCATACCCAAACTGTATGCAGAATGTTGAAATTGAGAAGGAGCTTTTAGCAATTGTGTTCTCATGTTCAAAGATAATGATTATATTTATGGCTGAGATATCCAGATTGAGACTGATCATCAACCTCTAGTCACTATTTTAAAGAATACGATTCACACAGCTGCAGCAAGACTACAAAGAATGATGCTCAGATTACAAAAGTACAACTTCAAGATGATCTATATGAAAGCCAAACTTATTTATCTAGCTGATACCTTATCCAGATCGCCCAGAAATACCACAGAAAAGCTTGATCCAGAGAATTTTTACTTTGATGTCATGGAAGTGCATAATTTGTCTACCACAAGACTTGATGAGTTAAGAGATCATACAAAAACTGAACCAATTTTGCAAAAGCTCAACCACTTCTTCAATGTTGGGTGGCCGTCAAAGCAGTCTTGTGTACCAACAGAAGTGCAACCTTATTTTCCTTACATAGATGAGATGTTGATGTAAGATGGTATCATTTTCAAAGGTCCTAAAGTTGTCATTCCTACTTCCTTACAACACGAGTACATCCACATTTTGCATTGTGGCCACCCAGGTTCTGAAGCTACTAAAAAAGAGTGAGAGGACTAGTATTTAGGCCTTCTCTGTCAAAAGATATCGATAAATGCTTTCATCTTGCTCAGTATGCAATAGTAATAAACCGCATTTGCAAAAAAAGCCACTTCAGCTAAGCCAGATTCCTGAACTACCTTGGTCACAGTAGCCACTGCCATATTCAAGTGGAATAGTCAACATTACTTATTGTTGCTGTGTGACGACATGCGTGAATGGGCGTTCCTTCGTTGAAGGTTGTGCGTTAGGCCCGGCAAGCCAGCATGTAAAACTCTACTGCCAATCATTAGCGGACCGGAGTTCCGCTGTGGCGACCCCTAACCGGGAAAAGCCGAAAGACACACACACACACACACTTATTGTTGGCAGACTCTTATTTGAATTGGTTCAGGATTGATCTTCTACCTAACTTAATGTCCAGTACTGTCATTACTAAGTTGAAACATCATTTCTCAGTCCATGGTAGTCCACACAAAGTTATTTCTGACAACGGTGCCCAGTTTACCAATCAGCTATTTCAGAAATTTGCAAAAGAGTGGGACTTTATCCATGTTACCAGTAGTCTTGAGTATCCACATTCAAACAGACTAGCTGAGCATGCAGTACAAAGCGTAAAGCAATTACTTGACAGGTCAAAGTGTGACAATAACGATGTCTTCTTGAATTTGCTTAATCTCAGAAATATACCCTGTGACAATTTACTTAGCTCACCTGCTCAGAGACTTCTGTCTAGGCAAACCACAACAACCTTGCCTATTAGGTCCAGTTTGTTGGTGCCTAATGCTAAAATCACCAGAGCAATCAAAGCCCAACTATTCAAGAAGCGTTCATTTCAGAAGTACAGCTATGATAAAATGAGCAGATTTCTTCGTCCATTGAAAGAAGGACAGATAGTGAGGATGCAAATGGCAAAAGGATTTGATCTAATTGGTCAAGTGAGAGGTATATGTGCCAAGCTGAGATCTTACTTAGTGGAATCTGAGGGTATTGAATACAGAGGAAAACACAGGCGTCTTCTTCCAGTGTCTGAATCGATATCACAGCATTGTACCTGTGATACAGATTCTAGATCTCACAGCAATTAAGACAATGTTCCTGTTGAAGGACATGTCTCAGTACCTATTCCTGTGCCTGATGATGTCCCAGATGTTCCTGAAGCTGAACATTCATCAAAGACAGTCCCTGTTGTTAAACCCAGTTCTAGTTTTTATGTCACACGATCAGGTTGAATTTTCAGACCTAGTGTAAAATACTCAGCAACCTGGACATGATTGTTTCACCTGTAATTAGTTCTGTATAATTGCATGTCAAAGGATTATTTCTGTACAATTGCATGTCAGTTATTGTTGTCATTATTACTGTCCATGACTTATTTCTCAAAGAGGGAGAATGTAGAACAGAGCGTGTGTTGTAACTTTAAGAAGCATTTCCAAGTGAGGGCATGTGCATATAAATAGCGAGCGCATGCAGGCACCAGTGCCATTTTGAGTGAACAGCCAGAGTGTTAACATGTATGAGTGCGGTAGTCAGTCTGTTTATACGTTTATTTAAGTTTAAGTTACTAAGCCTCAGTCCTGATGTGTTTGTATATAATAAAGTTGCTTGAACCGAACCCACAGCTGTTTGTATGTTTTATCCTGACTGGACAAGCTACAGTATGTGTTTAGTTATGGGGTATGGGTAGGTAGTATGCGTGTAGTTATGGCTAGGTAGTAAGTTTGTAGAGTATGGATAGGTGACAATGGCAGTCAGGTAATTGCTGTGGGTTTTTGTGTGAAGGTTGAAGGAAAATAATCAATACCAGCAGGAGAAAGTAAATGTATGTCATGGTTAAAGGAATTCCTAGTATAAAGTAACTGTAGTAGAGGCTTTAAGATCTAGAGAATCTGGAGAATGAGGGAGGAAAGCAGTATTCCTTTAAGGAGTGTTTACTGGTTAGATAAAAAAGGTGCAGATCTTCCAGTATAAAAGTGCATGTCCAGGGAAATGGGCTGGAAGGGGAGTGAAGATAAAAGAGTTGACCGGAGAAGGATGGAGCAAACGTCTGACTTGATGTAAGGAGAGTAGATAAGTAATGTATGGAGGGAATGTTGCAAAGAAAAGCAAAGTGTGAGAAGTTAGGGAGGGATTAACGGCTGAGAAGAACACAGGAAAGTATAAGTTTCTGTAGTGGCTATATAAAAAGGGGGATCAAAAGATTACACAGGAAATAAAGGACATTAATACCAGTGGGCTTATATGCTTCTAACTTAAGTTGTCATCATAATTCCCTGCAGTACAAAAAGTTTTCCCAAATGCCTTTCAACTGTTCGTGTGATTAATTTGAGGGATTTTAAAAGATGCTATAGCAAAGTGAGGCTCTATTCTGATGAAGTCATGTGCCATGAAAAGCACTTTATTATTAATCAATAATGGAGTTAACAGCAGCAGTTGATTCTGCCTAGTTTTCATTTTTTTTGGTTTTTGTTTTTACATTCTGTCAGTAATGCCACTTCTTCTGTTTTTTGCATGTTTTTTTATTAAACAAATAGATGATTTGGTGAGTTCTGATTTTTGTCCATAGATAACCAGCCATTTTCTCTACCAAGTGTGAGGTGGGAATCTGTTCCTTTGAATACATCTAAAATAAACACAGTGAAGAGCACTGGACCCAGTATAGGTCTCTGTGGTCTTCTACTAGTCATGTGCCTTATTTCTGGCATAGGCCATTTTACCACAGCACTCCGTGTCCTACCATTCAGCCTTACAATAGTCTATTTCCTAGTCTTGATACCATTTAATCGCTTCCCATTTTCCAAGAAGACTTCTGTCTGGAAATGAGTCAAAGGACTCATCTGCTGATACTCCTTTGCAGCATTCTTTTGTAACTTAGTCATAAGATCAGATCAGGTTTGTCAGCAATTTCTTCTGCTCATGAACCAATGTTGTTGTTATCTTGGGGGGTATTGTCCTGTAGGAGGGACACAATATTTTCCCTGAAGATTTTCCTCATGACTTTTCCTGCCACAGTCGTTTTGCTTTCCTACTTCCTCCTCTTGCACATATTTGCCACAAAAGTTGTCTTCTAGTGCTCAGCATTTTCCATAATGGCCAGTGACTGTTGAAAACCTTAGTCAAGGAATCTGCTAGAACACTATCCAGATTCCCAAGCCTGTCTGGTCCCTGTGCATTACTCCAATGTTGATGAAGGCATTTCTTGTTAACCTTGTACCTTTCTATCCTGGTAGTGGGGAAAGGACTCCACCAAAGGTGTGTTTTTTTTTTCTCATCCTATTTATGATTTTTACAGTCAAAACATCAAGGCAAAGCCAAGGTCTGTACAGTATCCAGTCTGAAGATGTTAGATATGCATCTTTTGCAGATGTTTTCCTCCTACCCACAAGTGATGTGATCTCCAACATTTACTGGAGCAGTTCTCAGCTGAGTTTGAAGCAGAGGGCATGAAAATCAGCACCTTCAAGTCACAGGTCATTGTCTCCGCCAGAAAACCACAGAGTGCTCTGTGCAGGTGAGAAAGGGACTAGCTACATCAGGTGGAGAAGTTTAGGGTTATACATTCTTGCACGTGGGTGTGGATAGAGGCAATGAGGAGATTCAGCATCAGATTGGTGCATCAGAAGCAAAACTATAGGCATTATACTGTACTTTAGTGATGAAGTAAGAACAGGGTCCTAGGATGAATCTCTTAGTTCACGGGTTAGTCTGTGTTCCTATTCTTACAGTTGGTCAAGAGCTTTGGCAGTAACCAAAAGGGTGACCTCACCAATGCAAGCTGGCTCATATGATGAACAAATGGTCTTATAGGACATGCTAAAGGAAAGCCTGCTGGTCACAGGGAATCAAGAAAAAAAAGTGAAAAAAAATACATTTTTGTTCCATATTGGTCTTTCAGATTTAGAAAGGAGAAACATTTTTTCATAAACATACTACTTGAGAGTACATTATTCAAGCAGTGTATGCATTCCATTTACATTAAATAAAGAGTTAGTCATGTCTTGTTGCTTTCATACCTGTAAACTTTTATATAATACAGCCCCATATCTAACTTTCAATGGAATCTTCTCTTGAAGCCCAGTCCATACTAAAACTGTGTAGTAAGAATTGCCCTGTCTATAGGTCTATCTGTAACTCACTGTCAACTGAATCTTAATCCTGGAACAGTGTCTACTTTTAATCTAGCTCTGAATATAATCCCAACCTTGACATTCTTACCTTATAACCTCATCTTTATCTGACCTAGACGTAGCCATGCCACTTTACTGCAATTCAGTTATAAATCTAACCTTAAATCACTTTAAATATGAGAAAATGCAAAAAGAATCCCTGACATAACAAGGGCTTGCTGCAAGGAAATGAAACAGCTCAAAACAACTTTCTTCTTTTTTTTGGGGGGGGGGCACTCCATGTATCCACCAATACATTGAACTTACACTAACTCCCATGACTGTGCAACATTGAGAAAGAGATTAAAGTCCCCAAAACAGTACATGGCAGCCTCAGACAATCACTTGCTTGAGTCTAACATGAGCGAGCAAGCGATTTCCAAGATTTCATGATCTGAAGGAGACAGTGAATCCACTGAAATCTCTGCATACCTATGCCCTTAATATGACTTGCTTTGAAAACAATCTCTTTTCAGTCCTAGTCTTATCTATAATATTATCCTGGTAATCTTAAATTTAAATCCAGTTGTCAAAAGTTGTATGCCATCTTACAAAAACTTTTGTTTCAGCAAAAATAAATAAATAAATAATCTATTTTTATGTGCCTGAGAATGCTATAAGTATAATCAGCTGACAAAGAGAAAGTAGTCTGGGTATGGATTTGCCAGTTAACATTCACTAGACTAGTCATTTTTTCTCACTCTGAATGCTATAAATCCTCCTGTGCCAGCATCAGCATTATAGGCACATGCATATATCAACATGCTTATCTGCAAAAGGCAGGCTTCTCTGCCTGCCATGTAACTGAACTATGCTTCTACCCTCAATATAATCTGATCTGAATTTTTTATGCCAGTGTTTCACTTTTTAATGTTAAGTTTCCTGATTTGATCTTTAAGGTCCATGCATGTGTAGCACAGCTATCATGGTCATTTTTTCTGCTGTATACCACATCTTTTATTGCCAATAGTCTTGCAAATGTGATTTCCAATGTTTCTGCTTCAACTGTGCTTTAAAATGCCATGATGGTACAGTGGTTAGCATTGCTGCCTCACAGCAAGAGGTTCTTCAGTTTGGTTCTCGGCTGTAGTGACCTCTGTGCAGAGTCTGCATATCCTCCCTGCAATCGAGTGAGTTTTAAAGTCATGCAGTAGGTGTGTGTGAGTGTGTGTGTGTGTGTGTGTGTGTGTGTATGTGTGTCTTCTGTGAAGGTTGGGCACCAGGATGGCAACTCGACACTGTAAAAAGCACACTGCCAATCAACCTGTGGACTGGTGATCCACCGTGGTGACCCCTAACAGGAGAAGCTAGAAGATACATACTCCCACTGTGTTTTTTTAAGTGCAGCTAGTGGAGAAATTGGCATCCAAAATTCCACCATGACTTAGCATAATATCATAAATGTCCTTGATCTCTTCTAAACAGTCAAGGTTAATTTTATTGAATTATAGACTGTACTGAAAAAAAATGTTTCTATTAACCAAAGAATAGATGAAACTGGACATTCAGTTAGATAGTGCCTTTCTAGCTGTGCAATTCTAAAGGAAATTAAAAGGGAGGAAGGTATTTTAGAACCATCACTGACTGAAACAATGCTGTAGCCAAAAAGCTAGAAAGCATGACTATTTTATAAATATATATATATATATATATATATATATATATATATAGTTGACTAGTGTGTGTGTGTGTGTGTGTGTGTGTGTGTGTGTGTGTATATATATATATATATATATATATATATATATATATATATATATATATATATATATATATATATATATATATATGTATGTGTGTGTGTGTGTGTGTGTGTATGTATATATATATATATATATATATGTGTGTGTGTGTGTGTGTGCCAGGGTTTTGTGATATAAAAAAATGAGACCACAATAAATCGTTTCAATCTTTTCCCACCTTTAATGTGACCTATAACCTGTACAATTCAATTGAAAAACATACAAATCTGTTAGAGGAAATACTATAAACAATAAAAAACGTACAATAAGCTGATTGCATAAGTATGCACACCCTTAAACTAATAATTTGTTAAAGCACCTTTTGATTTAATTACAGCATTCAGTCGTCTTGGGTAGGAGTCTATTAGCATGCTGCATCTTGACTTGGCAATATTTGCCCACTCTTTCTTGGAAAAACACTCCAAATCTGTCAGATTGTGAGGGCATCTTTTGTGCACAGCCCATTTCAGGTCACCTTTCATATTTTCTGTTGGATTTAGGTCTGGGCTCTGGCTGGGCCATTCCATAACTTTGATTTTCTTCTGGTGAAGCCATTCTTTTGTTGATTTGGATGTATGCTTGGGGTCATTGTCATGTTGAAAGGTGAAATTCCTCTCCATCTTCAGCTTTCAAGCAGATGCCTGAAGGTTTTGGCCCAAAAGTGCCTGGCATTTGGAACCATTCACAATTCCCTCCACCTTGAGTAAAGCTGCAGTTCCAGCTGAATAAAAGCAACCCCAAAGCATGATATTGCCACCACCATGCTTTACCATGGGGATGGTGTTCTTTTGGTGAAGCAAAGTGTTTCTGTGCAAAATGTACCTTTTGGAATTGTGGCCATTAATTCAACCTTGTTCTCATTAGACCATAACACATTTTTCCACATGCTTTTGGGAGACTTGATGTACTGTTTTGCAAATTTTAGCCGGGCCTGGATGTTTTTCTGTATAAGGAAAGGCTTCCGTCTTGCAACCCTACACCATAGGCCAGACATATGGAGAATACAGGAGATTGTTGTCACATGCAGTACACAGACAGAAATTCCTGCAACTCCTTCAGTGTTGCTGTAGGTCTCTTGGCAGCCTCTCTGACTAGTTTTCATCTTATCTTTTCATCAATTTTGGAGGGACATCCATTTCTTTGCAACATCAGTGTTGCCCCATATTTTCTCCACTATTTGATATTTGTTTTCACTGTGTTCCTATATCCAATGATATGGAAATTTTTTGTACCCTTCTCCTGACTGATACCTTTCAACAATGAGATCCCTTTGATTCTTTGTAAGCTCTCTGCAAACCATGGCTTTTGCTGTAGCAAGTAACTGAGTAAATGTCAGGAAAATCCTACTAGGACCGCTGAACTTTATTTGGGGTTAATCAGAGTCTCTTTAATTGATGGCAGGTGTGTATCCAAGAAGACTGAATGCTGTAATTAATCCAAAGTATTAGTTTAAGGGTGTGCACACTTATGTAACCAGCTTATTGTACATTTTTTATTTTTTTATACATTTGTTTGCTTTTCAATTGAATTGTACAGGTTATAGGTCACATTAAAGGTGGGAAAAGTTTTGAAATTATTTATTGTGGTCTCATTCTTTATATCACAAAAACCTGACATTTTAACAGGGGTGTGTACACTTTTTATATCCACTGTATATGTGCACACACACACACACACACACACACACACACACACACACACACACATATATATATATATATATATATATATATATATATATATATATATATATATATATATATATATATATATATATGGATCTAGGACTATTCACTGAAAGCACATTTCACTGAATCACATTTCACTGAAAGCACAATTCGCTGAAAGAAATTAGATTCCTTAATAAATAATTAGTGGGAGGCTGTTCCCCCCATACACCCCCAACTAATTATACTAACTCCAGGGTCGCACCACAGTGGAGAGAAGGGCATATACATTTCATTCAGTGAAATGTGCTTTCAGTGAAATGCGATTCAGTGAAATGTGCTTTCAGTGAATAGTCCTAGACCCATATATATATATATATATATATATATATATATATATATATATGTATATACATATGTATATATATATATATATATATATACATATATATATATATATATATATATATATTTAAATATATATATATATATACACACACACACACACACACACACACACACACACACACACACACAGATGTACATACACATGTGTGTTGCTACTCTCAGAAAAGATGCCATGACAGGTCAGACTGATTGCTGAACACTAAATAAAGATACAGATTTAGCTCAGCAATTTTTTTAAATGTCTGGAGTGGAATTCACATGGCTTTTTATATAGAATAATGATAATACTTTTTACTCAATTATATCATGTTATAATTTATAAATGTTTATTATGAAACACAGCTTATTAATGCTGCTTTAATTGCTTGTATTACTAATTTTGGCACTTAAAGCTTTGCAAAACCAAAGTAGCAAAGCATAACTTTTTTCAGAATGTGAAGGAAATATATATATATATATATATATATATATATATATATATATATATATATATATATATATATATATATATATATATATATATATATGCTGAAGATTTCCACTTAAATCCCAATCCCTCCAAGCTACACGCTCTAGGGACCTAAACCTTGTCACCACAATAAAGAGAACATGCCGAAGGGATAGATTTCTGTCCCAGAGACTTCCCATACTCTGGAATAAACTACCTATCTATATCAAACAAAGCTCCTCATTAGCACTCTTCAAGAAAAATCTTGATGATTGGATGGGAAATAGGAAATTCACACCGAGATCACCTCTGTGGCTCTGCTTGACAGTGGCACAGGAAAATAATTATCTTGGGTGGCAAAAGCCAGGGTACCTTTTTGGCTGGGCTTGTATAGGACCCAGGTCCGATAGCCTAGTACCTACCTATGAACCTATGAATATATATATATATATATATATATATATATATATATATATATATATATATATATATATATATATATAGTTTCACTTCAGACTCCTGAAATATCACAATCCTGAATTTCAGAAAACTTCATAATCTGGAAGCCCAAAATCCTGAAAATTCAAACTCCTGAAAACTCAAAATCCTGAATCCCAAAAGACTGAAAACACTCACGGTACATTTACTGACTATAGAGAACATAAATCATATTACATTCCACCAAATATAAGCGGGGGGGCAAGCCCCCCTACACCCCCCATGTGGGGTGTTGTGCCTCCCACACCCCCTGCTACTTAAATATATCAACTCCAGTATTATTGCACTTCACTACACTATTATGAGTTATCTTGTGGTATATAGCAAGTTAAAAGGGAATGTTACTATTTCAGGATTGGATATTTCAGGATTCTGAACTGAAACTAGATATATATATTTGTATTTTATAATTTTATTTATTTATATTTGCCAACCCAGTGAGTAGGCTAGTCCATGAATACTTTACAGCCATGATCCATACCAGCAGCTATGACAGAAATATTGCAATGCATGTGACCATTTAAAGGAAACATTTACCATGAATATTTATAAAGCAATCTTACATTAACAAATCAAAATTCAGGGTCAACAGAAGCCAATATAGTTGAATTGTAAATAAATCTTAGATTCTAGTTAATGGCTGACAACATCAAGGATGTTGGCGTTCTAGATGTAATCATTAAATGATAGAAAAAATGATTACTGTCCATAGATCATGCACAATGGAAATTTTACATTCCCATTGACAAATAGAACTCAAATTGCACAGCTCTTTAATTACAGGCCTGTGATATGAACACAGTGGAGATTGTATCACCTGGCTTTATGTTATTATTATATTCACTTGAGGATACCTGTGCTAGGGAGAAGTCAGTACTGCTGAAGATACCATCCACACCTTTGCTGCTGAACCTAGTTGTCCTTCACGTTTTAGTTAGTTTGCCATGTCTGGTTATGGCTTAATTTTGCTGTGAGGTTAGTTGCAGTGGGATAGAACTGCACTGTAACAATCACTGAGGTGACTCCAAGTTTAGTGCACTTATCCATTGTCTACACTACAGGTCCATTTATTTTCTTCGATTTAATATTGTTTAAGCTTTTCTGTGAAGGTTGCATGATCTTTAGCATGTGGAGATTTTTTTTATTTACGTACAGTATTGACAGGATGCAATGCACATTTGTAAAGCTTTTTCTTCTAAAATAGTGCTGTCCATTCTTTTCAGATTCTGGTGGTGATTGCCGCTGTTTTTGGTATTGTTGTTTACCGTGTGGTGACCGTAAGCACTTTTGCTGCCTTTGAATGGGCACTAATCAGGAATAATTCTCAGGTTGCAACTACAGGAACTGCCGTATGCATCAACTTCTGCATCATCATGCTGCTAAATGTGGTAAGTACAGTCTAAACAAAGACGTAAATGTGCAGAATACCTTATAGTGCATGAAAAAGTCTTACGCTCTACAAAGATTCAGCTCATATGTACTCTACATCACAGGTCATATGTTCAGTATTTATTCTGTAGATGTAGGACGCCAAAGTGATCCTAGTCAGTCTGCTGAAAGCAAGGGGTGGAGCAAAAGCAAAACAACAGATTTATATTTCACATTACATTTTTCTGAGGTATGTCAAAATGTAATGCCTGCTCTGCAGGAGCCCAGGTAGCACTGGGCATTATACAGACAGCTAAAGGATCACTGTGGCACCCAACTGAAATGTCGGCACTCAAAATGCTGAGTGCTGACAAGCCGGGGGGGGGGGGGCTGAACTCACACAAGAAGACGAATCTCAGAAATTGCTCTTCTCCTTTAAACTTATTATATATTAACTCTGAGATCACCATACCCTTGAGAAAAGGGAATATTCCATGAAATGGCATCGCACATATGCTATATATAACCCCATACTTTTGGCCATTCAGTTGCCATATTTTGGGACTCGCTGTAGCAGGTCCTGACCAGTTTGGTCGTACCTTGGAGAAAGAGGCAAACACTGAATGCATTAATCTCATCCGGCTAATTTGTGTTTTGGCCTGATGCTGCTGTTCTAGCACTTAAACATCATGAAACTGTTTGGATGTCATATTAAAGTTGTGATTATACTAGGATAAATATGTACTTAATCTATTTCTCTGAACTGCCTAAGTTAAGCTTACGTAAGATTTTTTTGACTAGCTCATTGTTAAAGTACAACAACATTTTTTTCATAGAAAGTTCAAAACATATGAAGAATATACAAGGGCCATGCTAACAATAATTTGGGTGAAAGAGACTGTTGTTCTGTATGTGAGTAGGTCCAGCAAAAGTTGTGAAAAAGCTCTTAATGCTTACATCTTAGTAAATAGAATCAGAGTATGGCCCACTTTCTGGCTTTCCTGGAAAGTTTTATCAGATGAGTACATTATAAGAAAAATTGTTTATCAGGTATGTTTACAAAGCAGTTTCACAGCTACACTACATCTAATTCTTTAAAAATCAAAAAACTGTATATACACTAATATACACCCTCATATTATCTGTGAACATATATGATTGTCTTTTGCTCTAAATAAATAATATCTAAACATAAGTGATTGAAACAAAATAGATCTAACACACATTTCATCTAAGCCAAGCATAACTCAAAAAAATGTAAAAACAGGAAAAAAAAATGTTTTTCACAGGAGCTCATGCACCCCCTGTTCCTCCTTATCCAGTGACTTGCAAATCATTTCCACAGTAGCACTACATTAGAAAAAGAAGAAAAAACACTGAAAGTGCACTACCAACTTGCACAATCCAACAAACTGTGGTAAAGCAAACTGTAGTATTACTTATAAAGTTATAAAAAAACTAATACCAGTGATCACAAAATTATAAGCTTTCCATCAGAGTTCTATGTGGTAGTAAACAGCGTAAGCTAGCATTAGCTGAACTGATATTAGATTACTTCACCTTTTTAGACCCTTTATGTTTAATGGAAGAAATAATTTCTTGTCCCTTCATCAGATCATCCAGTTAAATAAATTTAATTGATACGTCTCACACAATTTTTCTCCTATGAATTCATCATGGGTCTCCACGCCTTGCTGCTGCTTCACCAGTTAGTGATCACAACCAATACTTCTCATTCCAAATGCTCACTCAAAAATAATCATTACATACAAAGTAATAGAACAGCTCTAAGTTATTGTTTTTTTACAGGGGGAGGCCCCCTGCACCACCTCTCCCACCTCCCAAATTCATATACCAACTCCATGGTTGCACAACACTGCAAAAGAGAGAAAAAAAAATCCCAGAACTGTACACAGCAGTCTCAGTCAATCACTTGTTTCAACCTAGCATAAACAAGCAAGTGATTTCCGATATTTCATGTTACGAGATCAGGTGGGTAACCTTTTTTCTGCTTTTTAGATATACCAAAATAAGTTCCTTCCTCCATGATTCCATGATTTTCCATAAAGAGAAGGTCATACTGTGTGATCACTCATTTGTAATGCCTGTCTGACTCTAGTTGTGAAGGGGAATCACATTCAAATTCTTCCCCTCTACAGAAACCTTGCCTTCATCCTCTCTGTTGTTAAAATATAGCAGGTGGCGGTATCATTTCTCCTATTCCACTGTGAATCCTGGCAGTTTACAGTCTTTTTCTACCTTCAGATTTTTTCTTCCATCATTTTTCTCTCAACACAGCTCTCTGACTATGTTCTCCTGCTCCCCATTGCTGGGAATGGACTGTCATCCAGACAGTCATAATGGTTTTGTGCTTCCGCATCTCCATTATCATAGAAAGAAAAGTGATGACTGCAATACAGGTTAGCGCAATTGGACTAGTAGCTGAAACGCCTATTGGAATCGGTGAGAAGGAAAACAATGGTGAGGATTATGCAAGCTCACTGCTCTTCCTAGAGATGGGAGGGCTGTGCTCTCATAGGCACACTCTCCATTGTAGAATCCCAGCTGGAGACTAGCGATCATGTGCAGGTGATTGCTAAATGAGTGGGAACAGTTGATCACATCATGTTCAGGTATGACATCTATCACAAAGGCCTGTGGTTTGACAACCCCTTTGGATGCTAACAAGCATGTAGAGGGAGTTAGAACCACAAAGAAAACTCCATATCATCCCCCGAATGATGATGTGTCTATGATCACACTCACCCTTCACCCTCAGGGAATATATAGGTCATGAGGCTTTCATCACAGTGAATGAGTGGGTCAGTAGAGCAGCCACAAGGGTGAACTGATTAGTCAGACAGATTAGAGCAACAAAAATAAAGACTTTTCCTTTGCATTCATACCCCCCATTCCCCTACAGCTGTTCTACTGAACATGCCAGTGAAGTAGACATGGCAGTGTCAGGCCCATTTGCTACATGCATGCTTTCATACACATATCACTCCAGGTAATGTATAAGGCATTGCATAGCAAATCATGTGATACTGACCCAGTGCTTTCCTTGTGCATTCTCTTAGCTCCCTCCAGGATCTCCTAGTGCAGTGGTTAGAGTGGCCTCCTTCTTCTTAGATACAGTAATGACATCAGCCGCTTACTTCAACCTATGTCAGCCACTCCTTCAATGTCTGGCCCTGGCTCATCTGGACTTCTCTGTCTGAACCACAGTCCCAGTTCATTTTCTGTATTTAGATTTTGAATGTTTTTTTGGAACCCTTTCTTTCTTTAATTGCCTGAAGTCAACCCTCTCTCCTGGGAACTTATTATAACAGAATTTACATTTTATTCAAGTGTACTGATCAGGAATACTCATTCAGCAACCAGCCTCATCCATCATCCCATTCTCCCAGGTCACCTATTCATGCTATTCAGATTTCCTTGCTTCTCTATATATCTATTACACGTTTAAGCACCCTTCTTGACAAGCCATCTCTTTTCTTCATTTAGCCCTTGTTTTAGGAGTGTATTTCTTGCTGGTTTCTGCTTTAATTGATATTGTCCTCTATCTTGCATCTCCTCCTCCTTATAGTTCCTAAGTGTATGCTTTTTGTAATCTTTGTTGCCACGTCACTTAATAACTGTGGGGACTTTTGTTACTTTTGATATGCATGTTTGTTTCACAAAAAGATGGTTGCTTCTGGGATATTAGAACTAAAGTATCACATTAATGCTTCTATGCCACTGCCATGCTTCCTACATACCTGTCTGCTAGAGTTTTCTTAGGTATTGTCAACTCTTGTTAAAGTTAGCTCTCCTAAATCCAGAATTCTTCCTTTTTATTGGCTAATGTGCCTGTTGTTAATGTTACTTATTTGATATATTACTAATGCTACTTATTTCTTCTGTTACAGTCTTCTTATTGTATGTACTATTGTAATTAGTGGCTTGTTGTAGTAGGTTACAGGGTTGCTGCCCCTCCAAATGAACACTTCCTTAAACCATTAAAGAATGAATGAATTGAATGTGTTTATCTATTTATTTACTTTTTTATTTTGTTATTTTTATTTTATTTACTTTTTTGTTGTTGTTTTTACTTCAAAATACCCAACGTTCCTGTTTTGAGACACAGAACATTATGCATGCACAACAGTTGATGACTGTGTCTCAATTACTTTCTAAAAAAAGTCAGCTTACTCAGATCAAGCTGGCTGCTTTTAGAATAAACCAGCACTTACACACAAGTCTCAGCTGAGAATAAGGTGATTACAGGTAGGCTTTCTGGTTCTAAGGTGCAGAAATGGCATGTTTGGGCTGTTGGATAAAGCAACAAGTAGCCATTTCCTATTGGTTCAGGCTGTAACAGAAAAATAGTGTCCGAGGCAGCCTGAGATTCAAGTGAGAGAAAGCTGTTCCAGTATATGAACTAACTCAGATGGTACAAGGCTTCCTTCTTCATTAAACATATATATATATATATATATATATACACACACACACACACACACACACACACACACACACACACACACACACATAAGTTTATCATCATATTGTCGACCTGCCCATCTGCGATGGCAGATATGTGAAAGGATGTTTTCAGTGGTTCGTATTAGCAAACCAAAAGATGCCGAACACACAAAAGAGTGCATGCCAGTGTGCATTCGCACTTTTGTGAGTTCAGTATTCTTCACTGTAGTGTGTCCTCGGAGTTAGTATATATAATTAGGGGGGGTGTGGGGGGCACAGCTCCCCATGTGGGGGGTACAGGGGGGCTTGCACCCCTGCTAAACATGTTGTGAATGGCACCGGATGTTGAGGCAAGTTCAAAAAAATTTTAACAGTTCGAATTCAAACTAACATTTTTTTTAATTCGTTCGAATTCAAACTAACATTTTTTTTAATTCGTTGTTATTGTCATTCGCTATGTTAATTTTGACAAATGTTTTTCAAGTAAGTGATTACACGCAGAAAACATTGTCGAAATTATGATGGTAAACCATATAAATATATATATACATATATATATATATATATATATATATATATGTGTGTGTGTATATAATGCAATGTGCTATTTGACAACCTTTTTAAATTCTTGCTGCAGGATGGTTGGCATTTTAATAATGTGAATTAAAACAAAACTTTCAACTGTAGCTATTTTTTTAAGTAACTGCTATTTTCAGGTTGACATGATTTATTTATTTATTTGTTTATCGGGATAGTCAGACCGAGGACTGCATTTTTTCAGTGGAGGCCTGGGGAGAAAAGCTCCATTGTACAGACATTAGGGACATTGTTTTTGTTGTTTCATCATTTACAGTCAGTTTCATTCATGAGAAGGAGTTCCATTATTCAGACATCCTTGACACCAGTTACATAATTTACAAACAGTTTCAATTAAAAAAATGGTTAAATGGGTTGTAAATAAATAAATAAATATTTGTAAGATAAAGAGAGTAGCTCAAAGAAAAAAGGAGGGTAGGAGGCACAATATAGGAGATGAGGTGAGAGAGGAGGGTATAGTTGTGCTAATAGTACATTAAGTTTTGTCCAACAGAGAGTTGCGGCATGAATTCATATAGCTATATCAGTACCGTTTAACCAGGGGTAGTGCAAGTGTAGAGCCATTTTTCTATCGGGTGTTGGTTCAGCTGGTATTTAAAGTGTTTCAGGATATGACTGCTCTTAAGTGGACTACAATTATATTCCAGCTATTAACAGTAGAGTGTAAATACAGAGAGTGTCCTGTATTGTTGTTAGGGTTAGCTATCGAGAATAAAAACTTGTCTGTGGAGCTTAGCGGTCTCTTAGTAGCTTCAGGTTGAATGATGGAATGAAGAGATGGAAGTTTCACAGGGCTGTGCAGTAGTTTGAAAGCTGTAATTAACTTTAAGTACAACAGAAAATTATTTGTACTTAAACAGAATTATTTGGGTAAGCCGTGGTGGTATAGCAGTAGCGTTGTCGCCTCACAGTAAGAGGCTCTCCCGTTCGATTCTCGGCTGGAGTGCCTTCTGTGTGGAGTCTGCATGCCCTCACTGCAGTCAAGTGGTGTTCAAAAGACATGCGTGAATGGGCCTGCCTGCGGTGAAGGTTGGGTGTCGGGCTGGCACCTTGGCACCATAAAAATCAACTGCCAATCATTAGCGGACTGGCGTTCTGCTGTGGCGACCCCTAACCGGGCAAAGCCGAAAATGAACAACAACAACAGAGAATTATTTAGTTTGAGAAAGTGTAGCTGTTTTATAGACAAGCAGTGATGTTACATTATTGTTGGTTGGTTGCAAATTTGGCTACTTTATTGTAGCATTGTTCTAGTTTGGCTGATAAAGAGTATTTGAGATTTATTAGGCTAGGATAGGACAGACATACAACAGGGTGGGGAGTAAAAAAGAAGTAGCTATGTTTTGTCTAGCATGGTCAGTAAGGCAGGGTTTACTTTATAGAAGCAGCCTAGCTTTTAGTGTGTTTTCAATGGCTTGCTGAAGCTGGAGATCAAATTTCAGGTGGTTGACTATCATAACATGTAGTAGTTTGGTGTAGGATTCTAGTTCTGTACTGGTCTTGTTGGGTCACAATACAGTAAAGGCAGCTTTTTTGGGAGGAGAGATGGTGGTGAACATTAGAAGCTATGTTTTTTTATGTTTTTTTGGAGGGGTGGGGATTTTATGATTTTCTGAATAACTGTACCCATTTTGGAGGCACATTCCTATTTCAGTCCTGATGCACTTGATCCTTTCATACCACATATACACATTCATAGCTATGACCAAGTTAGAGTGTCCAGTCCACCTAGAGCATGGCTTTGGAATGGATTAGGAAACTGGAACACCCAAATCCCACATGAACTTAGGGAAGGCATGCAGACTCAGCGCAGGGGTACCTTTTGTTTGGAGTCTACATGTGCTTCCTGTGTCCTCATGGTTTTTTTTCAGATGCTCTGGTTTCCCCCACATTACAAAAGACATGCAGTAGGTGGATTGGACCCTCTAAATTGGTCTTAGGTATGAGTGTGCAAGTGTATATGTAGTATGAAAGCATAACTGCAGCAAGGCAAGCCACCCAGTGATGTGACCATTCATTCTAGGTGGCTGTTACTGTTGAAATGACACTCCAAACCCATGTTCAAAATGGGAAAAAGGAGTTGTGGATGCATGGATGGATGGATGAATGGCTAGACAGAGTCCTATTTTCAGGTGTGATTTATCACTTCATATGATTTTTTAATTGGCCCCATCACACATGATTTTGAAGCTGTTTAGTAAATAGAAAATCTGAATATGTGATCAACATAGTGACAACACAAATAATTTAAAGAAAGAGGGACCTACATGTTATATCTCCCTTTTTTCAGAAGCAAACATAAATGACTCTATGAGGTAGATTTTTGTAATATCATTCACTAAAGTCCAAAGGTTTTACACTATGTTGCTGTGTCTTTCGACTTTTCCCGGTTAGGGGTCGCCACAGCGGAACTCCGGTCAGCTAATGATTGGCAGTAGATTTTTACGTGCTGGCTTGCTGGGTCTAACACACAACCTTCAATGAAGGAACGCCCATTCACGCATGTCGCCACACAGAAGACGCTCTAACTGAGAATCGAATGGGCAACGACTAACTGTGAGGCGACAACGCTACCGCAGTACCACCAACTCAGTACCATAGATTTTACACTATGCCTTTCATAGTATGTTTATATTTTCCATCATTTTCACTCTTAGTGTTTTTGAAACCGTGTTTCTGAGTAATATCCCACAATCCTACTGGAGAGTTATTTGTTATTTGACATTAATATTTTACACTAATTAGATGCCCAGATTTATGGCTGGCTGTACTTGCTTTTCAAGAGCCTTTGTATCTTTTGATGTCTTCAGGCTGAAAGTTATGAAGTGACTTAAGTCTAAAGAGAGACAGACGGATAGCTATAGAGGTTTATATCTATATTTATATGTAAGATATATATATATATATATATATATATATATATATATATATATATATATATATATATATATGGGATGGATGTGTGTATGCAGAGGGTTTATATTGTTTTGCACTGCATGCATTTAACAGCAATAAGATTCAATGTATTAATGCAGCTGCTTTAGACCTTTCAACTGTCTGTATTTTGGAGAACATTCTTATTTTCAGGATGTCCCTGTTTTGGGGATATGTTCCTATTTTCTGGCTTAATTTACCCCTTCAACAATTCACTGAATCCCCTGAATCACATTATATGACCAACATATTATTGACAACAATAAGCTAAAGAAAGAGGGCACATATGTGACTTACCTCTTTTTCTTAAGCAAAAGTAAACGGCAATGTATGGTAGAATTTTGCAATATAATTAATTAAACTCTAGAGATATTGTGCTTATATTTTTCTGTCAATCTTGTCATTCTATGTTTTTAAATATGTTTTGGGTAGTATCCCACAGTCCTACTTGAGGTGAAAAGAGGTTTGTGCTATTTGGTATTCAAAATTTTTGTGCTCATTAGATGTACAGATTTTTAGCTGGATGTTCCTACTTTTCAAGAGCCTTTGTTCTTATTTTCAAAGCCTGTAGGTTGAGAGTTATGGACTATGTCTTTCAACGTTGTTTTAATTTATGGGCAAATCTGTGTATGTGTGTGAGGTTTGCAAAGAACTGTGTACATTTAACAGCAATATGCTGAAATACATTACTCTAGCCTTTATGTATTTGCTCATTCATTTGATCAGAATCAGACATCAGAAGTGTACACTGTCACTAATGTGGCTGTGATTGGTAGGCAAGGAGTGGATGAAACTGCCTGATCTCTGTTGTCATTTGTTCAAAGTTAAACAGTCTTTGATTTGGCTTGACAGAGCTAATGCATGTCTGAGAAAAATATGCAGAACTATATTACCATAGCCATTTTTTATTCTATCACAAACAGACATGTGAAGCATATACAGTCAATAAAATGATTATATTTAGTAGTTACTGAGGCAGTGTGTGAATGAAATTAACTGATCCCAGCTGTTATTTGATCATAAAAAAAAAACAGGTTCACCGGTGCTACCCTGAAACCGTGAACCAAAAAATTCCACACTTGTCACATCATGGAACAGTTTAATAATAACTTAATGAAATATAATGAATAAATAGGTGAGTGCTTTCATCCCACTAACTGAGAAATGATTCCTTCAGAACTCAGTTTCTTGTTTGATCGCAGCAAAATAGTCATTGACCTGCTAAATTACAGCCGACCCTATTCCGTTTAACCTCACCTAGTCAGTTAGTTCCTCCAGCCCCCCCCCCCCCAACTTTGAAGTCACCACTATCTACTACTAAGAAACAAGTTTCATAGGGGATCCTGTAATCTAAATATTTATATAGAACTCAACCAAAATTTTACAGAGAGAAAAAAGGGGAACTGTGCCTCTTGCTGACTAGGACCAGCATTTTGTGAATGGGAAGACACTCATTCCAGAGAAGGCCTTCCCTACTTCAGGAAAGTCTAAGCAGATCTGGAAGTGCTGCATATTTAAATATTGACTTATGTTTTTGTTTATCTAATGAAACATGATTTCAGATCTGTGGTAAAAGACTGTATGCTCAATTAGGTATTTATTATTTCATCTATATGGTCAGTGGCTTGGGGGAGTCCTTTTGACAGTGAGAAAACTAATTATAACCAATGTTACTTTCTTTTTGATATACTTTATAGAAGAGTATATTTTCAGTAAGGGGGCCAAGATAATTTTTATTATACAGGGAATCTCGATGTTGTTTTATGTATCGACAAAAGCTTACCATGGTGTGAAAATCATTATTGTTGGTCATTTGTTCATTAACCATCACTAGATAGCTGATTACTTGTTCAGGCAGCTGAAGATGATTTTGGAGGGAATTCATCTGGTGACAGTCACATTAGTCTGAGGCATTTTTGGTTTCATCTGGTGACAGTCACATGAGTCTGAGGCATTTTTGATATGCAGTTAATGAAGTGTGTGCAGATATCTTCAAATGTCTGCCCATCATTTGTCCCCATCTGGCATAACATTTCTGTTAATAGTGACAGCAATAACTGATTTATACATTTCTGCAAGTTCATTTTGGAGTTAGTCTTGTTGGCTTATATGATAAAGTAACATTTTGCTGCCTTTGTGCTAAACTTACCTTTACTTATTTCAATGGGTCACCTGCTTTAGATTCATGCAATCCCACTGGTGAAGAGTTGTTAAGGTGTATCATCAAAAGTGGCTGTGCTAGTATAAAAAACTATTTCATTTTTTGTAACAATTTGAATTTTATGGAGTTACAGTGATTTGTCTTCCAGTTCACCTATCAGATGGGGTGCATTATGTGGGAAGTCTGCATATCCTCCCTATGTTCACATTTGTTTACAGTGGGTGTTCCAGTTTTTACCCATATTCTGAAGAAATACCATGGGTGAATCAATAATTGTCGCAGTTGCCTGAGGTGTACATGCCATATATGAATCTGCATCCTGTGAAGGGTTGGCACTTGGTTCAGGATAAGCACTTGGCATTGTTCCCACAGAGTGCTGGCACAGGCTTCTGCTCTCCGTGGCCCCATCCTGTAGATAAATAGGTTAATAAAGAGCAAATAAACAAAAGAAGTTTCTAAATGGAGTGAATATTCATGAAATGCCATTGTCTTGAAAAACTGATGTCAAAGACTGGCTTATAATCACATATGCAATCAGGTGCAATTCCCAAGGAAACTTCATTCTGAGGTCTATTTATTAGCAGCCAGTCAGCGGTTCCTGATCCTACCGAATGCTTACCTGTTCAGGAAGGTAGTGACACTAACTCTGATAGTCCATATACCTTGAGCGATACTCTTGACTAGATGACTCGTGGTTGCCAGTATGTACTGACATCCTCTCTGATAATTAACAGGCCCCTGAGACATTTGTAGTTAACCAGTCAAACATAAGTTCCTTTTTTTTTATTGCATGTTCAGGGTATAGGTACAAATAGATGGTGATGCAGTATGATAAAACTGTATCTTGTTCCATAATGGCAATACCTACTGCTCTTTCATGTGTGTGTGTCATTAAAACTGTATATGGAATAAATGCTAAACAGGAATTCATTTTAATTTGTACGCAGAGTTAGGCACTCTTCTGATAGGTATAAGGTTAGCTTTAATTTGTCATGCTGAGGTTGTAGTTCGTATATTTTTTCATATATTCTAGGGAAGATGTGTATTATCTCAGTGCCTTTTCCTGTGTTCCAGCATCAGTCATTATCATTGTATGGTGTAATATTTGCTAGTCTCTCATGTACTGGCCTATTTATTGCTTGTACAATTCAGTATTTTTATTTTTTCTGCTTATCTTGTGCCAGTATATGTGGTGAAGCTCCTTAAACTAGTCAATCAGTTATCACAATGCCAAGGAGGCAACAAGGGCATAAGACTAGCTGGTCTTAAGTCCTTCTTGCCTCTTTGGCCTTGTTGCCCCTTTGGCATTATGATAAGACCGACAAGCTACTGCTGCTGAAGATCACATGCTTGAGGGCTACAAAATATATGGCAGGCATTTGTGAAGGCAAAGTAACTGGTATGGTATCTCTACCTACCTCTAAACAAGTACCCTCCTGTAGTGTGACACTGGGAGTAATTCTTATATAGAAACTGCACAAAACATGCTCTTGGGTACTGGTTAAGGGAGAAAATTTATGCTCAACTAATATTAGGAGCATCCTGTCATGAATGACTTCAACAAGAAACACTGGACTTTGAAACTTACTGGTACATAGTTAAGGAGATTTCTTTTTTTTTTCTTTTGGAGAGGGGAAGTGCTGCCCCATCCTGCACTCGCTGTTACTTGCATGTAACAAGCCCAAGATTAATGTCCCTTGGAGTAGGGGGAATAACCTCTGACCTGGTATATATGCTGTTGTTCCTACTTGCAGTTCCAAGGATTGCAGTTAGGATGCCAAGAATTTCCATAGGTAAACAATATGAGGACCCAGCGCAGCTCACCATGAAGCTTATTAATTAGCTGTAAATTAGGATAATAGTTTTAAAGTTCCTATTTAAACAGTAACCTGTGTTCCCAAAAGCTCTTCTCTGCCTCTATGAACTGGCTGTGGGAGGAATAAAAGATGAAGTTGTTGCACTCAGGGCAAGTGAAAAGGGGCAAAAGAATGAGTGTAGAAACAGAGGTTTAACAAGGAGCATGTGAAATGGAATTTTGTTAAACAAGGCCTGTATTCCTTAACAGTGGAAGAATTAGCAGAGCTGAAACAAGAAAGTTCCATTCTTCAAATCAGTAGGCAAGTGTAAATATTCTGGTCAGTTACAGCATCTGATTGATACGGAACACATCTTCTGGGGTTCAGAAAGGTGTACCATAATGCAGAAGCCTTAACTCTGAAGATTTTTGCATTGTGGTAAGCCTTTCTAATTCAGAGACCACTTTCCCACCACTATTGCCACCTAGCAGTCCTTGTAACATTGAGAACAGTCTGATTGGGAAAGCCGCATGCTAATGGGGCTGTCATGGGCAGTGGCTAATGATAATTGTCCCGGTCCCCTTCAATAACACACACATCACACCAAATGATATTTGACGACCTTTATTAAATTTCCATAACATAGTTTTGATCACCAACTTTATTAATTACAGCTATTCATGATACAATTGATTCTAAATACAGCATAACATCCTTGTAATATTAATCAGGGCAGAGTACCTACTCACCTTGCCCAAGTAAGCAGCGTCCATACCTCTACTCACTTACTTTACTTATGAAGCAGCATCCCAACTCACTTCAATGTTAATCAGGCAGCGTACCTACTCACCCTGCCCAACAAGCAGGGTCCATACCTCTGCTCGCTTACTTTACTTATGAAACAGCATCCCAACTCACTTCATACACCATCCATTGAATTACCTTCCACCAAATAAGCACCATCCTTACCTCAGCTTGCTTATCTATTCAGCAAGCTTCCTCCAACTACTCATTTCCTTTCCCCAGATCCTTGAAATGAACATCCAGACATCAGAGGGGGAACAGAAGAGGGCAAGCCTATCCCTCTTCTCCACCTACCCCACTGATAAATAACCCTACTCACCACCAACAAAAAGAGGGAGGATGGGTGGGTAGCAAGTTCACGCCAAAAATGTGATTGCTTAACCCAACTACACTAGACTAAACCTGTTAAGCCCCTCCCCATCATTATCTCATTTCCTCCCAACTATCCCTGCCTCCACTTAACCCTTTCACCTCCCCAACCCACTTAACTCCTCTTAATATTAACCTAATCCCCCTATGAAGATGTCACGGGACAACTTAGTTTGTTGCCAAACTTCATTTGTCCCGGTCCCCTTCAATATCACACATCACACCAAATGACATTTGACGACCTTTATTAAATTTCCATAACATAGCTTTGATCATCAACTTTATTAATTACAACTATTCATGGTATAATTGATTCTAAATACAGCATAACATCCTTGTAATGTTAATCAGACCAGCGTACCTACTCACCCTGCCCCAGTAAGCAGCGTCCATACCTCTACTCACTTACTTTACTTATGAAGCAGCGTCCCAACTCACTTCAGTGTTAATCAGGGCAGTGTACCTACTCACCCTGCCCAACAAGCAGGGTCCATACCTTTGCTATCTTACTTTACTTATGAAGCAGCATCCCAATTCACTTCATACTCCATCCATTGAATTACCTTCCACCAAATAAGCACCATCCTTACCTCAGTTTGTTTATCTATTCAGCAAGCTTCCTCCAACTACTCATTTCCTTTCCCCAGATCCTTGAAATGAACATCCAGACATCAGAGGGGGAACAGAAGAGGGCAAGACTATCCCTCTTCTCCACCAACCAGCCTGACCAGGCTGTTCCCCTTCCCTTCTACCCAAAATTGTTCAATTCACTTCCCATAAAGGGAAGGGTCAAGCCAAACAACCTTTGGTGTACCCATCATCTGTAAAGCACCTTATCCTGTCATAAACTCTTTTGCCATGCCATCACTGAAATACACCCTAATGCACGAAATAAAGTAGGATTACCATGACCCCGTTGTAACACCGGAACACATACCCTTTTAGCCCACCGCCTTCAAGGCTGAAATCATGGCTCAAACTGAATGTATTGATAGCCTATAACCACAACAAAACCACAAACTATAACCCCTTGAACTCAAGACGGCACCCAGTCAAACTAGTAGCAAGTCTCACACCCAAAACCCTGTTAACCGTAGCATATCACCTTAGCCCCCCACAACCCAGTTCTATATGTGCAACAACTCCATTACTGTAGGGAACAGTCTAACTCAAACTTTAATGTCTTACCTTAGCTGGCAAAACACCAGCAAACCTTGACCTAGTTCCTGAAAATCCGCCTATGCTCAGCAATGAAATACCTTACATACCCAGCCATAAACACCACCAATTCACTCATTACTGAACCATTCTTAACCCCTGTTTGGCCGTGACCTTTCCCCTGTAGAGCTTTTCCCTTGTATTACCTATACCAGTAGCAGGCAATTAAGAACTGTCCTACCGCCACCATATCTTGCAACCAAGTTTCCTTTAAACCTTCTGACTCCCCTGTAACAACGCACCCAGTTTTAAAACTACCCCACCAACCGCCTACCTACCATGCATCTTAAAACTCTACTCACAAAATTGACAAGAGCCATAGGGCTTTAGCCTAATACATCGTGTGCTCCTATGAATGTCTTGACTCTACTCATCCCCACACGCCCCACAAACTGTCACCAACTGTTTCCCCTTTGCCCCACCCTACCTACCTCTTCCTTACTTGTCCCTATACCAGTGTAAAAAAAGAGCTCTAATATACCTTTAGGTGATTACTCGGACCCACCTTGTGCCCCATTCTGGTGTCAAAACATCTGTCCTATCAAAATCATACCTTTTAGGATTCCCTTTCCAAGCCACTGCATGATGCCTTCTGTCCTTCAGCAATTTCAGTCAGTAACTGTTACCACCTTGTGCTCCCCATGTGTAACCTCTTCGCTAGCCACTGCTTCCATCATCTGCAAATTTCTTGTGTATCACCACCACTGGTACTCAGCACACCACCATCCAATGATCCCACCGCTGACACCAAAGCATGATCATCTGCGAACTCACTGTATCTCACCACTGGAACTTGGCACACCATCAGCTACAAAGAAACAGACAAAATTAAACCTTTAAATAGGAACAAGAAGGCTCCACCTTATACCCACCTATTCCAAACTACAGCCACAGCATTCCAAGACCCCATCTGCAAGAAAGAAAAGACATGTAAATCATCCAAAATACATACATTCCAAGACATCTTCACAGACAACCTATCCTGCCAACCTGAGAAGGGATGTACCACCAACACCCCAATCTATGACAAAGCAGCCATAACTGACGCAATACCCCAAGATAAATTTAACTACCAGTGAAATATATTAAAAGTATCAGAGCCATACGCTCCAAGGATCTAAACCTTATCATTAACATGAACAAAACATGCTGGAGGGATAGGTTCCTAAACCAGAGACTCCCCAGACACTGGAATAGACAACCCATACATGTCAAGCCTCTTTGGCCCTCTTCAAAGGAACCTTGATAATTGGATGTGAGATAGAAAATTCACCCCAGGGATCAAGTCAATGTATGAAGTGTGAAACTCAAATGTCTGTCATTATTTGAACTTCAGTCCTCAAAAATTTGCCAGTGATTTGTGAGAAACCACCATTTTGAAAATGAGATGTGACTGTGACAATATTCTTACCTAAACACAAATACCAGGGTGAAAATTAAAGTATAATATTACTCAACCCACTGTGTCACCCATCTATAAAACTTAATATACTAATTTCAAGGCTTTGTCATGTATTTACTGCATTCATAGTACCAACCTTCAAAATTGCAGGCATTCAATTAAACCATATGTCACAAACTTCCAGGGTAATCATATAATTCTAAATCAACCAGTGCAACCTTTCATGCTTCAATGGGAGAGAATGTCATAATGTATTTATTTTATTGCTGTACTGCATGTACATTTTTATAACAACCCTATCAATTACCCAATATAAATTTAACAGCCAGTGAAGTATGTTAAAACTAAACCCCCACGTGACGGGACCTATCAATCACAACTGTCTGCCTACCTCTTAACTTTCCATCTCCAAATAAGGCACACTAACCAACACATCCAATTTTGGATTTCCTGATGTACTGCTTCATAGTCAATGTTTTTATCTACCTGGTGCAACTCCATGGCAAACTGAGTACTATGCGATGAAAATCAAATTTATCTGCAAACCCAAAAGGACTTTGATTTTGACCCCTTGATGGTCCATGGCGAGAGCACTCTGCTTGCCCCTTGCAATGACATCCCCCGATTTTCTGGTGGCCACATCAAGCAAGGAAGCAAGCCCTCCCATTTCCAGCCACGGTGTGCAGACAGTCACAAATCAAACACCAAGTGACTTACCACAGTCAGAACCCAGTTTCAGTGTTGCTTATTGCTCCTGCTGCTACTATGCAGCCATTTTGTAGCTCTCTCTCTTCCTAATGACAGATGAGCTTTCTTATCACCAATGTCCCTGATGACTTCTAGTCATGACAACTGCTGGTACTTTTCCTGGATTAAGTAGCACTGGCACTATATTAGGATTTAATTCTGTATGGTATTCGCTAGAAAAACTTCCTAATTAGATTTATAAAGTTGATAAAATGTCTGGTCTTGTTGTGCATTTTCTGAAGGATTTAAGTCTGAATCTCCCATGCCTGGCATTATTTATTGACTTCAATCCCCAGTGGTTTCACAGAAAAACCACAAATTTTATGATGAACAGACCAAAATTATGAGGCATAAATCTTGTGGTAAGTCACGGGTTTGGGAGGGTGGCCTAATGGTTAAGGTGTTTGCCTTACAAACACAAGGTGCAGGATTTGAGTCTCACAAGGGATAATTGGCTAGGCGTAAAATAATTGGCTAGATGTAAAATGGCTTGCAAGGGCAGTTAGCTTAGTACTAATCTATAAACCTATGAACATGCTGCGAAATTCTGGACAGTTGGTAGGTATGTACGATATTCGTGATGACTATAGGATTGTACTTGTTTATGTGCACTGAGCTCAGACTATCAACCTAAAGCCCGAGAAAAGAAACCCATGCCCCCCCCTTTTTTTCTTTCGTTTTTCTTGGGGGGGGGTCATCCCTGCAAAAGTAACCGCTCAATCCACCCACAAACACAGATTACACATCAGGGCAAACTAAACAGTCATAATTTCATTGCTATCACCAATTACTTCATTCACCTAAATTCCCTTGAGTACCCATTTCCCTATAGGTCCTTTCTGACTCAGTTACACAGCAATTTATTTCACTATTTCTAGCATGTCGAAGGGTCAGTTGCTAGCGTCCTCTCCTGTTCAGCTGGTGAATCCGGGAATCTTGAGGCAATGTTACAGTTGCCTCATGTACACAGACAACCCTCTCCTTCTCCCAACAAATACAAATATATGCGAGAGATGCAACTATATAGCCAAACTGGAGGCTGAGCTCTCTCAATTCAGTACTGGCAAGATCAGTCAGGAGGAGAAGGTAACCACGCACACCACAAACCCAGTCTCACATAGAACTATCACAACTGCAAACCAAACACATAAACACACAAAAACATACTCGGAGGCGCTGATTAAAAATCTACCAAAACAACAGAGGCCTCCAAAGCAGACACCAAGCAACCACCACCTCAAGACATAGCACATGCAACACATAGTTCACAAAGTCAGTGTGCTAAACAGTCACAGCCCTTAAGGCCAAACAACATGCCAGACACACTTGTAATAGGTGACTCCATAGTCAGGCACACTGACGTCCCGCTCACCAGACTGAACAAGGAGAGGGTCACAGTAAGCTGCCTGTCGGGAGCTAGAATCCGCCACATAACACAAGCACTCAGGTCACTCCACAGCAAGTACAAATATGACTCAGTCATTGTACATGCCGGAGTGAACGACCTGAGATGTACCTCCCTGGACTACATGAAAAGAGACATAGAGGAGCTCTCTGATTATGTAGCCCAGGCCGGTATGACCCTGACCCTGAGCAGCATCTTACCCTCACCAAGAATTATGCCACAGTACAAAGACAAAATGATCAGTTTTAACAATTGGCTTAATTACTGGTGTCATTCTAAGGGGATCCAGTGTCTGTCTGTTTGGGATGACATGCTTGACAAGCCACGCTGCTTCGCAAGGGATGGCTTGCACCTGTCACCCCTGGGCTTCCGGATATTGGCCAAGGCTCTTGCCACCCCATAGTGCCTTTTTAGGCAAGGCTCAAATGACAAACCTACCTCCCTAGAAAACACAAGTGGAAAAAACTAAGGGTAATGCTGCTCAATGCCAGAAGTCTAAACCTCAAGATGCACGCCTCAAGCCCTCCTCAGTATGGAGAACATTGATGTCTGTGCAGTGACTGAAACCTGGTTCAAGGCTCCTGAGAGCACCCCAGCACTATCAGGTTTTACCTCATATCATGCTTTCCGGCCCCAAAACTTGGACCGAACCACAAAAGGAGGGAGTATCCATTTTCATCAAAGATACCCACACCTCCAGGTTAGTGGCAATGCACGAAGCATCGGAGACTATCCAGGTGCAACTAACCATAGGCAAAACTGCCTTACAGTTTGTAGCATGCTACAGACCACCTTCTCAAACTCAGGAACCCCACACAGCTTTCCTGAAGACACTGGAGAGTATGAATGTCTCTCCAAATACCATCATTTTGGGAGACTTCAACTACCCAAACATAGACTGGGAACATTACTCAAGCCCCAACACCCTAGACCAAAGGTTCCTAGAATTCATAAACTCAAATGCAATGGAACAACAAGTCACCATTCCCACAAGAGGAGACAATATACTAGACCTGATCATCACAAACATGGGGACAAAATGCTCCACACCGGAAGTACATCCCTCTTTGGTAAGATCAGACCATAAATTAATCTCACTGGAAATCCACATCCCGCCCCACGCCCTGCACAAAAGACCACAGTGAAGAACTTCTCAAAAGCAAACTTCACACTTCTTAAGACTGAAGTGGTATCTTTCAAGGCCCCTGGGCCAGTGGAAACCACAACCCACACTGCTGAATCTTTTGCAAATGCCTTCTATGGGCACCTTCAAAAATGCATGGATCATGCAATCCCAAATAAAACCAAGACCCATTCCCCCAAAGGCAGGCGCCCGGTCTGGTGGACCCCAGCCATAAACAAACTTTACAACAGGAGGAGGAAGCTACTACATGACAGAGCAAAATCCCTAAAAGGGAAGGCATCTCTGATCAGTACTAGCAAAAAACTACGATCACTCATAAAATCATCCAAGGCCAACTTTGAGAGAAAAATCGCTAAAGACAATCACAAGGCCTTCTTTAGCTATGTTAGAAAACTGGGTGGAAACTCCCAGATATGCTCAGAGTTAGTCCAAAATGACACAAAATACACTGAACCCACTGACATTGCCAACATTCTGGCAGACAGGTTCAGTGCAAATTTCTCCTCCCTCTCCCCCCAAAAGGAGAAATAACTATCCCAGCAGAGTGTAGCCTCCCTAACATCTCAGATGCCCAGGTGAGAGCCGCCCTCTCTAAAGCTAAAACACAGCATCAATGGGACCGGATGGTGTCCCGGGCTGTGTGCTACATGAATTCCAAGAGGAACTAAACCCACACATAAGGCTGCTGTTTAATCTTAGCCTTACTACAGGATACGTATCCAAAGAGTGGCGTACGGCAACAGTGGTCCCACTTCACAAAGGCGGTGCTTCTACGGACCCTGGAAATTACCGCCCCATAAGCTTGACGAGCCTGGTCTGCAAAGCTATGGAGAGGATCATTATGGAACTCATAAACAAAGACATTGGGGACCTACAGACATTGGATCCTACCCAATTTGGCTTTGTCAAGGGCAGATCCTGCCTTTTGAACTTGGTCAACTTTTTTGAAACAGTCACTAAGGCCATTGATGAGGGCAAGGCAGTTCACACAGCCTACCTTGACCTTGCAAAAGCCTTTGACACAATACCCCACTCGGGCATCATAGACAAACTCACCAGCTTAAATGTAAACCCATATGTCACAAGATGGGTTGCAAACTGGCTCAAGGACAGAACCCACAGGGTCAGAGTTGCTGGAGCTATGTCAGACTCTAAGCCAGTCACAAGCGGTGTCCCACAGGGCTCAGTCCTGGGACCCCTCTTGTTCGGCATTTATTTTTCCAAGGTACAGGCAAACATAGGAGGATTGTGGCTGACAAAGTTTGCAGATGACTGCAAACTGGGCGCCATAATTGATACTCCAGCGGACACAAACATCCTTCAGAGAGGCCTCATAGAAATGGATAATTGGTGCCAGAGCCATGGCCTTAAGCTGAACGCCAAGAAATGTATAGTCATACCCTTTGGGAAAAACAAGGTACCGACAAATTACCACATAGGCGGTAATCCATTAAGTACGGAAGAGGTAATCAGGGACCTAGGGACCCAGGTTGACAGTAACCTCTCATTTGACACTCACATTGCCAAAGTGGTTAGGAAGACCTTCTATATTGCCCACCTTATCATGAAGGGTTTCACATCTAGATCAAGAGAGGTCATTGTGCCCCTGTACTCTTCTCTTATCAGGCCAATGATTGAGTACAATGCCCTATTTGGGATGCATCTCACCCGACACCTGCAGCAGTTGGAAAGACACCAAAAGTTCCTCACCAGGAGGATAAAGGGTCTTAAACATATGTCATATGCTGCCCGACTGAAAAAACTCCAGCTCTATTCAGTCACATACCGCCTACTCAGAGGTGATCTGTGCCTGACGTACAAGGCCATGTCCAATCCTGAATTAATGGACATGCTCCACCTCAGAAAATCCAAATCCATCAGAGCCACAAGAACAAGTGACTTAAACCTCAACACAGAAATAAATAGAACGTGATGGAGGGACAGATTCATAACCCAGAGGCTCCCTACACTCTGGAACAGAATCCCAGTCCATGTTAGGCAGAGCTCCTCACTGACTCTATTCAAGAGAAATCTCAACGAGTGGATGGGAGATCGTACGTTTACCCCGGGGGTCATCTCTGTGTCACTACTAGACAGAGGCATAGTAAACTAAACCCTAAAAGGGCGTAGTATTCTCAACCTAAGGGGGTGGTGTAAGCCACATACACTCTGGCTAGGCTTATAAATGCCCTAGGGCAGATAGCCTAGTACGAACCTATGAACCTATGAACCTAATAGCTGAGAAAAGGGCTATCCCCAGCATTGAGCGCATTTCTCCACAGTCTCAATTTGAATTAAAATAATACCAGTTCTAATATCCAGACTAATATCTAAGATGTGACACTAATGCATAACAGGAAATATGTAATGTGTGTCACCCAGCGTAATGTACAAGATACAATGCATACAAGCTCCTGAATTCCAAGAAAATCAATAACATTTTATCTGTTATACCACATCAGTAATATCTGCAATGATATGAGCTAGAATATTAAACACTATAGGGAAAGCTTTATTTTTAACCACCACAATACACTATTAGGAATAGGTTAACAGAAAAATGTGTTAAAAGCACATGGCCTTGTACAATTTTTACGTTCCAACGGATTTGTCTCATTGAGCGATAATGAGAGACAGAAATTAACACACCTCCCTCCATCTCTTCAGCAATCTAAAGCCTGCGGAATACAAGTCAACTTGGGGGGGGGGTATATACTCTTCCCTACTTTCATAGCTTAACCAACATTCAGCAATAGCCTGCTAACAACATTCTGACTCAGACATTCAAGTCTCCCATGGCTGCGCAATGTCTGTAACAACTCAACGGCCACATACCTTCCCTCCGTCACTGCCACCGAGCATGTGTGGCAAAAATCACACTGACCTGCCCAAAGCCCGCGAAAACCATTCAGGCCACAATCGAGGAGAAAAACCCGTGAAACAAGCACCAACGAAAAGCAAGAGACACCCCAAATGGCTCAAGTGGGCAGTCTGCAGTCCAACAAAACACCCCTCCACATCAACAACTCACACCACAACAAGGTTCAAAAGAAAGCCCCAGTCCAGCTCATGCCCATCCCAAAACCTCATGCCTGCACAATTTATGAGCTCCAGCACGCCACACATGCACCACATGTACAATATACATTTTTTTTTCCGTGTGCACCTCCTATGAGAAAACTGCTTCCACAATGCACGTACCGCCTGCTACCTCGCTCATAATGCCTCAGAACTCAGTATGCCTCTCCAAGCAATGCATGGGACTTCAGCAGAAAATCAAGCAGTATGGAGTTCCATGGGGAACTTAATAAGCTGAGAAAATACCTCAAGCCAGCAATAGTAGCCTCTATCAATAAATAAACAAAATCGTACAAAACTCACAGAGGGAAGAACCTTCCTCCACGAATAGCTTACATCAAGACATCCATGGCAGCCTACGCCCAACACCAATGAATACCAACCCCCCCCCCCTCCCCCCCCAGGCAAGAACATGGAAAAAAGCTCCTCACCAAGAAGTGACCTAACCATCCCCCACCAATGATAGTGCTATATATAGTACATATAGAAGAGAGAAAAAAAAAAAAAACAACTCACAGACACTCTAAACCGTCAAGCCTTACCCACCTCTTAGCTAACCCCTCATTCCAAGGCCTACCTGACCACACCAGCACACAAAGGTCATCCTGGACGTAGAACCTGCAATAGCAAGTTCACGCCAAAATGTGATTGCTTAACCCAACTACACTAGACTAAACCTCCTAAGCCCCTCCCCATCATTATCTCATTTCCTCCCAACTATCCCTGCCTCCACTTAACCCCTTCACCTCCCCAACCCACTTAACTCCCCTTAATATTAACCTAATCCCCCTATGAAGAAGTCCCGGGACAACTTAGTTTGTTGCCAAACTTCATTTAGCCAGCTCCTTACTGCAATATTGGTATTGGTATTTGAAATGGCAAGGTGCTGACAAGCTGAAAAAAAAAGACTGAAAACAGAGGAAAAAAATTAATCTTGAAGATCGTTCTTCTCCTTTAGACTTCTTTTTTGAAGGGGAGCAAGCCCCCCACACACCACAAGCATATATATATATATATATATATATATATATATATACCAACTCTGAGATTGCTATACCTCATAGAAAAGGAAATATTCCAAGAAATGGTCTTCTTGGACTTAGTATGTGTAAGTCTGTTTTTTTTCAGCCATTCAGCCTCCATGTCTTCAGACTCACTGTAGTGAGTCCTGACATTTCAAATTGTCACTTAATTAGCTATGTGTTCTCTCACAGAAATGGCAGTGACTGAAGATCAATTTGACAGGCCAATTCAGAGAATTATTCTGGCAAGTTAATTTTTCCTTTTGGAGGAAAAAAAAAATGAATGCTGTCTTTGGAGGGCATTCACATGTTCACTCCTATGGGAGTAGATGAGGCTTGTATTGTGACTAGAGAGAAGTATAGTGGAGTTATGAGGATGTGTGTGTGTGTGTGTGTGTGTGTGTGTGTGTGTGTGTGTGTGTGTGTGTGTGTGTGTGTGTGTGTGTGTGTGTGTGTGTGTGTGTAAAACAGTGTACAGGGATTTGTGTGGCTGAGCATTTCTGTGAGTGTGAGCAAGTGTATTTGGGCTTGATTGTGGATGCTTAGATGTGTGAGTGTGTGTGTGTGTGTGTGTGTGTGTGTGTGTGTGTGTGTGTGTGTGTGTGTGTGTGTGTGTGTGTGTGTGTGTGTGTGTGTGTGTGTGCGCGTGTGTGCGTGTGTGTGCTGGGGGATCTGTGCTACTGCAGTGCAAAGACTCATAAGCAGAACACTAGCACAGTCAAGTCTGACAGCGCAGTATTCAATTCAGAGTCATGTTTGCAATAACCAATAATGTGGAAACTCTCTGTGCAACTTCACCAAATTTCAGAATCAGAGATTCTCTCTGTCACATTGATTGACCAACCTGCACTGGCCAGTTAGCTCAAGTGAAAAGAATATTTCTGACTCCAGCCACTTTCATGGGTCAGGTAATAGATCTCATGGAGTTAGAATGAGTTGTAAAAGGCATGGTAGGGAAACTAATTATTTTGCTACCGCTTTTCATACCATTGGTGAAATTTGGTCAAGTAATTATATTCTTCCCAAATAAAAATTGCCTGGAGGAAAACTGCTGAATTGAATTGTAATTGTATTAATTTACAGACAAAGTACATTTTGTTAATTTTGGCCATCCTAGAGTCATGCTAATATATTATTTTTTTGACTTGTGGGTCCAAATAGCAAACATAGAGGCTTCACAAATGAAATAAAATAAATGAACAGAAATGTCAGCCAGCTCCAGATAATAGTTGGGTGCTAAGTTAATTACATGATTAGAACTTGCAAAAGCATTTTTACATGTCAAGTGTCAGTGATACTAGTAAAACTTGTATGTAGTTTAGCTGTGCAATAAATATTCTTCAATGATGATCATAAAATGTAGCACTAATAAGGATGATTTTCTCATTGTTTTGCAGTTGTATGAAAAAGTCGCTCTTCTTTTAACAAATTTAGGTAAGTACACATTTGATGTAAGTGATTATATCCCATTAAAAATAAACAGCAGTGCTATCAGTATATGAATCTAACCTAGGCAATGTTAAATAAAATAAACTGAAAAAAAACATATAATTTAAAAGTTTCCCTTGCAGAGATTATTACTGTTTTATGCAGCTTATTGATAATCAGTGGAAGTAATCTGCTATTTCGATGTCTTGAGAATAATTCCCATCTTTCAAATTATGGTCTTCCTTTAGTAAGTCCAACATGAAACACAACAGCTATGTTTCAAGTATGATAAATCTAAAAAATGTTTCACCAGATCTTCTTCTTCTTCTTCTTTCGGCTTTTCCCAGTTAGGGGTCGCCACAGCGGATCAATTGTCCGCTCATGATTGTCAGTGGATTTTTTATATTGTCAAGTTGCCAGCCCGGCGCCCAACATTCCACAGAAGGCACACACACATGCACACACTCACACCTAGGGCCAATGTAGAGTGTCCAATCCACCTACAGCATGTCTTTGGGATGTGGGAGGTAACCGGAGCACCCGGAGGAAACCCACGCGACCACGTTGTTTAAAGCAAAACTGCATGAAAAATTCCTTTACTTCCCCCTCACACTAGCGCACACACACGCCCCCCCACACACACACACACACACACACACACGTGCGCACACACGCACACACGCACACATGCACACAGACAGACCAATATAACCATTTTGTTATTAGCCTTGTTTTCAGCAAAAAAAACTATCAGCTTTATTTTAAATGTCCAGTTTGAAGTGGCCTGTAGTACGATCACCGTAATTTTAATTGTAATAGTAGGAAAACAGTCATGGTAGGCGTGGCTTGAACATCAGATGGTTGGTATCCTTTCCTGGTCTGAGTTACAGGTGTGAGCCATAGGGTGACCTGTACCAGATGCTTTCCTTTCATAGACTGAGTGAAAGTTTACAGGTGAGGGTACAGGGTGACCTGTATTATATAAGTGCAGAAAAACTTTATTCTCGGTAAGCCAAAAATTAAATGCTTTCATCCAATGTGACTATAGACTTCATCAGAATAAAACGAATAGCTTGTTTCCAGTTTAAATAAAGCAAGATATATTGCTGACTAGTAATAGAATTAATTCCCACAAATATAACATATTCACTTCATGAACACAATACTTTGAATACTTGATTTGAATAGCATCAGATGTTGTCCCGTGATCTATTGCTCACCAATTATAAAGCTTTATTTCGTAAATATTCAATACTAAATTTGACTGCCATGATCTAAATAAAACAATACGAATACTACCCACATTTTAAAATACCATGTAAAAAAGTACACACACATCTATACAAACTTTGTCTTCACTGAAAAAATATAAAAACATAGGGCCATACTCAATAAAGCCTACACTAAGTGTACAAGATATGTATTCAATAAAATTCTTATCCCATTTTTATGCTTTCTAGTCACTCAGAAAGATTACAGTAAGTGTACATGTAGTCTACATTTCGTGGTAACCTTTATGAATCCCTGTCAATATTTAAAGCTGCAGCAATATCAGTAGGAAAGCTAAAATTAGGAGGAAGAAGGTGTGAGTTATGTCTGTGTTGTCTGTCACTCAGAACAGTGTACACTTAGTGTAGGCTTTATTGAATCTGGTCCTATATTTTAAGTATTTGAATAATTATGTAAGCACTGAAAAACTTGTGTGTGGCTGTTTGACAAAACAGCTGATCAACAGTTGTCTGAGATTACTATGATACTGGGGTTGGGAATATGTCCTTTCCTCTGTATTATGTGATTTCAAAGTTGGAACATATAAGTAGTGGGGAATGTGGGGTGCAGGGGGCTCGCCTCACAGAAACAAAAACATTATTTTTATATTTCCATGCTCTACGGTTATGTCACTTTTTAATTATCATTTTGTGTCAAGATTTCTAAGTACAACCTTATATAAATATATATATATATATATATATATATATATATATATATATATATATATATATATATATATATATATATATATATATATATATACACACATACAGGTCTACAACCGGAGATCGAAATTACACTATTTCAAAATCCAGTAGTAGATGCCCTCTAACGCGAAAGTACACTTCACCGAAAGTGCACTTTCGCGAACACCACTAGAACGAATGGGCAATGTCCTCCACTGTGATGCGGTAGTCACGGACCTTAGGATTAGGCCTTGGGTTAAGGATAGTGGATAGCCCTACTAGCAATCCACTATCCTTAACCCAAGCCCTAACCCCAAGGTCCGTAACCATTCGCACAAGTGGTGTTCGCAAAAGTGTACTTTCGGTGAGGTGCACTTTCACGTTAGTGGGCATCTACTACTACTGGATTTCAAAATAGTGTAATTTCGATCTCCGGTAGTAGACCCATACATATATATATATATATATCTATATCTATATGTATATATATATATATCTATATATATATATATATATATATATATATATATATATATATATATATATATCTACACACACACACACACACACACACACACACACAGAGAGAGAGAGAGAAAAAGACGTAATTTTAAGGGTCTTGGTCTAAAAAACTTGAACATTAAGAATATATATCAATATGTCATGTCAAACGGATCATTTTAAGGGTCTTCATCTAAGAACACACTTAATGTTCAATTTCTTATATAATCTCAGGAGGCTAAGAAGCATCCAGATTTAGTTGCCATAAAAATCCTTTTTAGTGAAACATTCTATGTTGCCTTCAATATAACATAACCATTTTGGGGATGTAAAAAGAAAAAAATTTGAAATAAATACATGTCCTGAGGTGATCATACATAGGTTACAGCAAATATTAAGTAAAAATGTTATAATTAGTGCTATAGAGTAGGTTGCATATGTGGCACATCTACATTTTTCTTTGATTTGAAACTGTCCATTTGGGTACTTATGCAAGCAATAATGCCTGACAGTCTGTGTTAATGTGCAATTAGTACATGTCCAAGGTTGCAATGTCAGGCCTCTACACCCCTGGAAGGGCATTAATTGCACATTAACACATACCCTGAAGGGCATTATTGCACTTAGAGAATGAGCTCTCTGTAAAATTATGTTTTACTTACTTTTTGTAAGTACTAATATTATTTTTTTATATATTTTTGATGTAAAATAGTTCTTCTGCCTGATGTTTTAAACTTGCTGTATTATATGTTAATGGTGTTGGTGAAAGGATTTTGCATCAAAAATATATAAAAACGTATGTTGAGGTGTGAAGTCAAGTGCATACCTTTCAACCTCTTAGAACAAGAAATCTGGACAAAGCTATAAATAATGGCCAAAAAATAGGGACAATTTTTAAATATTGCTTTTAAAACATAGAAAGTTAATAGAATAAGAGGTTTTGCATTAGCATGCTTTTTCCTAAAGGAAGTGAAGTCTGAAATTCAAATGCCTATCATTATTTTCTGACTTCAATTCTCAATGTTTGCCAGCAATTTACCAGAAAACCAACATTTTATGAGGATCATACCAAAAATATGAGGCAAAAATCTGGACATTCTGCAAAAATCTGTACAGTTGAGAGGTATGTTGAGCGCTATGCAGACTTCTTAACTGCTGCTTCTGACAGGGATCACTCTCACTCTTGATTCTCTCTCTCTCTCTCTCTCTCTCACACTCACACTCACCCAGTCTCTTCTGAGTTCATACACACATACACTCCCACTCGCAAGCACACACACACACACACACACACACACACACACACACACACACACACACACACACAAAACACTCACACCTAGGGCCAATGTAGAGTGTCCAATCCACCTACAGCATGTCTTTGGGATGTTGGAGGAAACCGGAGCACCCGGAGGAAATCCACGCGACCACGTTGTTTAAAGCAAAACTGCATGAAAAATTCCTTTACTTTCCCCTCACACTAGCACACACACACACACACACACACACACACACGCCCTCCCCCCCCCACACACACACACACGTGCGCATACACGCACACACGCACACATGCACACAGACAGACCAATATAACCATTTTGGTATTAGCCTTGTTTTCAGCAAAAAAACTATCAGCTTTATTTTAAATGTCCAGTTTGAAGTGGCCTGTAGTACGATCACCGTAATTTTAATTGTAATAGTAGGAAAACAGTCATGGTAGGCGTGGCTTGAACATCAGATGGTTGGTATCCTTTCCTGGTCTGAGTTACAGGTGTGAGCCATAGGGTGACCTGTATCAGATGCTTTCCTTTCATAGACTGAGTGAAAGTTTACAGGTGAGGGTACAGGGTGACCTGTATTATATAAGTGCAAAAAAACTTTATTCTCGGTAAGCCAAAAATTAAATGCTTTCATCCAATGTGACTGTAGACTTCATCAGAATAAAAAGAATAGCTTGTTTCCAGTTTAAATAAAGCAAGATATATTGCTGACTAGTAATAGAATTAATTCCCACAAATATAACATATTCACTTCATGAACACAATACTTTGAATACTTGATTTGAATAGCATCAGATGTTGTCCCGTGATCTATTGCTCACCAATTATAAAGCTTTATTTCGTAAATATTCAATACTAAATTTGACTGCCATGATCTAAATAAAACAATACGAATACTACCCACATTTTAAAATACCATGTAAAAAAGTACACACACATCTATACAAACTTTGTCTTCACTGAAAAAATATAAAAACATAGGGCCATATTCAATAAAGCCTACACTAAGTGTACAAGATATGTATTCAATAAAATTCTTATCCCATTTTTATGCTTTCTAGTCACTCAGAAAGATTACACTAAGTGTACATGTAGTCTACATTTCGTGGTAACCTTTACGAATCCCTGTCAATATTTAAAGCTGCAGCAATATCAGTAGGAAAGCTAAAATTAGGAGGAAGAAGGTGTGAGTTATGTCTGTGTTGTCTGTCACTCAGAACAGTGTACACTTAGTGTAGGCTTTATTGAATCTGGTCCTATATTTTTAAGTATTTGAATAATTATGTAAGCACTGAAAAACTTCTGTGTGGCTGTTTGACAAAACAACTGATCAACAGTTGTCTGAGATTACTATGATACCGGGGTTGGGAATATGTCCTTTCCTCTGTATTATGTGATTTCAAAGTTGGAACATATAATTAGTGGGGAATGTGGGGTGCAGGGGGCTCGCCTCACAGAAACAAAAACATTATTTTTATATTTCCATGCTCTACGGTTATGTCACTTTTTAATTATCATTTTGTGTCAAGATTTCTAAGTACAACCTTATATATATATATATATATATACACACATACAGGTCTACAACCGGAGATCGAAATTACACTATCCAGTATTAGATGCCCTCTAATGCGAAAGTGCACTTCACTGAAAGTGCACTTTCGCGAACACCACTAGAACGAATGGGCAATATCCTCCACTGTGATGCGGTAGTTACGGACCTTAGGGTTAGGCCTTGGGTTAAGGATAGTGGATAGCCCTACTAGAAATCCACTATCCTTAACCCATGCCCTAACCCCAAGGTCCCTAACCATTCGCTGAAGTGGCGTTCGCAAAAGTGTACTTTCGGTGAGGTGCACTTTCGCGTTAGTGGGCATCTACTACTACTGGATTTCAAAATAGTGTAATTTCGATCTCCGGTAGTAGACCCATACATATATATATATATATATATATATATATATATATATATATATATATACACACACACACACACACACACACACACACACACACACACACACACACACACACACACAGAGAGAGAGAGAGAAAAAGACATAATTTTAAGGGTCTTGGTCTAAAAAACTTGAACATTAAGAATATATATCAATATATCATGTCAAACAGATCATTTTAAGGGTCTTCATCTAAGAACACACTTGATGTTCAATTTCTTATATAATCCCAGGAGGCTAAGAAGCATCCAGATTTAGTTGCCATAAAATTCCTTTTAAGTGAAACATTCTATGTTGCCTTCAATATAACATAACCATTTTGGGGATGTAAAAAGAAAAAATTTTGAAATAAATACATGTCCTGGGGTGATCATACATAGGTTATAGCAAATATTAAGTAAAAATGTTATAATTAGTGCTATAGAGTAGGTTGCATATGTGGCACATCTACATTTTTCTTTGATTTGAAACTGTCCATTTGGGTACTTATGCAAGCAATAATGCCTGACAGTCTGTGTTAATGTGCAATTAGTACATGTCCAAGGTTGCAATGTCAGGCCTCTACACCCCTGGAAGGGCATTAATTGCACATTAACACATACCCTGGAGGGCATTATTGCACTTAGAGAATGAGCTCTCTGTAAAATTATGTTTTACTTACTTTTTGTAAGTACTAATATTATTTTTTTATATATTTTTGATGTAAAATAGTTCTTCTGCCTGATGTTTTAAACTTGCTGTATTATATGTTAATGGTGTTGGTGGAAGCATTTTGCATCAAAAATATATAAAAACGTATGTTGAGGTATGAGGTCAAGAGCATACCTTCCAACCTCTTAGGACAAGAAATCTGGACAAAGCTATAAATAATGGACAAAAAATAGGGACAATTTTTAAATATTGCTTTTAAAACATAGAAAGTTAACAGAATAAGAGGTTTTGCATTAGCATGCTTTTTCCTAAAGGAAATGAAGTCTGAAATTCAAATGCCTATCATTATTTTCTGACTTCAATTCTCAATGTTTGCCAGCAATTTACCAGAAAACCAACATTTTATGAGGATGAGGCAAAAATCTGGACATTCTGCAAAAAGCTGTACAGTTGAGAGGTATGTATGAGAGCTATGCAGACTTCTTAACTGCTGCTTCTGACAGGGATCACTCTCACTCTTCATTCTCTCTCTCTCTCTCTCTCTCTCTCACTCACACTCACCCAGTCTCTTCTGAGTTCATACACACATACACTCCCACTCGCAAGCACACACACACACACACACACACACACACACACACACACACACACACACACACACACACACACACACACACACACACACACACACACACACACACACACACAGCTGCTTAGCGAGTGTAAAATAATGCCTCACTCGATGTTACTGTTTACTCTGTGTCTCTCTCTCTCATACAAACATACACATTTTATTCTGCTTTCACACACACATACATATACACACAGTCTCTTCTGCTTTCATGCACACATTAACTCACACACACAGACAAAAACATAAACACACATGCATATAC
Source organism: Protopterus annectens (assembly GCF_019279795.1). Lineage (NCBI taxonomy): Eukaryota > Metazoa > Chordata > Ceratodontiformes > Protopteridae > Protopterus > Protopterus annectens. The sequence continues at coordinate 287,516,784 of NC_056745.1, read as the reverse complement.
ATACACACATACACTTTTTTCTGTTTATTTTTTTTACACTTGCTAAACAGCAAAAGTGCTGCTTAACAACTATAAAATCATGGCTCAGTCATTCTAATTTTCACTGACATTCACGGATAAACTCACACACACAAACATAAACACACACACATGCTCGCGTGTGCACTTTTTTAATTTTCTTTTTTTTTTTTACATTTTACACTCGCTAAACAGCAGAAGTGCTGCTTAGCAATCATAAAATAATGGTGGCCATTAAGTTTTTTCCTGTCTAAGGTTCATTGTAGCTTGATATGCTGCCATGAAGTGGCAGACTCATTTTTCAGATGGCCTTACTTCTACATTAACACCCCGCTGGAGAACATTCGTTCTCCAATCAGAGTGCTGCTGTACAGTTCACCCATTCTCTAATAATTATTCATTTTCACTATAGAATGCTCATCATGTTCTTTCTTCTTTTGATTTGAAAATGTGCTTCTATCTGGTCCATTTTCTTAGTGAAACATTTCCCTTCTGTTCCATGTATAGTACTGACATAAGTGATAAATATTTACAAGTCTGGGAATTCTAGACAGAAAGCTATGACAGCTGAGGTTCCACTGGAGGATTTGTATTTGTTTATAAATAAATATAAAGAAATAAATAGAAGGTGGGCTTATTTTATATTAACTTTTGTTTATATGTTTGTTGTGCTGCTGCATCTGCAAACCATTTAACAAAGCATTTGACAGGATTCCACCACCTGCAAAATTAATGTGCAAGTGCCGAACTGACAAATGGGTCCCAGTCTTGTGCATATATTAAAATAAGATACAGAGGCTAACATTGAAATGAATCTGCAAAAAAGTGTGGCAAGTTCTGCTGTACAGAGGATCATTGGATCATTTTTGGCGGCTATGAAAGTGACACTGCAGAAAGGCTAGAAGAAATGCATTTTTTTTTTGTCATGCAGAACTCTTTCATAGAGTCATAATGCAATGTGGCCCAGATAACATGAGAAGGCACTACGCAAGTTTGTAGAAATTGTCAACAATATGGCAGCTTTCATTTGCAGCAACAACATACATGACCCTGTGAAATAAAAACTCACAGAAAGACCACATTATAAAAAAATGAGACATTTACCATATTGAAAATTCATAAAAACCTTTGGAGTCACTATAATGAGATATTAAGGAATTTGTAGGGGATTGTCGGGTACATAAGCAATGTCACTGCAGGAAAAAAACAATAAGCTATTCATTCTTTATAAAGGCAGCCTTTAAGACCATGCCTGGAGTATTATACACATTTTATATAAACACCATCCCAATAATAATTGTTTTGTTCAACTATTAGACTTAAGAAATATGTGGGATTTTTTAGCCAAAAAATCTCATGACATTTTCCATTTTTCATGTTTTTTTTCCTCAAGATACAACTGCCCATATAGGGATAGGCAGTAACTCTAAACTCCTGTACTGGCAAATTGTCTGTATCAGTCTTATACAAAACTTTAGGTAACAAATATTTCTACACAGTTCAGCAGGCTTTCCCCCTCAGAAAGTTTTAAAATACATTTGGACTGAAGTTGCTTGGCTCCCTACCACAGACAGAAAATGCAAGTATGCAAGCATACATTATCCTGTCATAAAACAGAGTTAATATAGCATTCTGAGATAAGTAAGCTGCTTGAAATGATACTCAAGCTGTGATACAAAACATATTTTTTTTATTGGGAGCAACGTCCTCCAGAGCCTATAAGCAGAGAATGAACTGCAAAGGTTACTGCATCATGAGGAAAGGGAGTGACCCCCTCACAAGTGTGATTTCAATAACATATGCATTATCACAAAACCACAACTTGTCAGAGCACAATTTTCATCACCTTACAAGCAGCACTCTCCAACATTACAGCAAAGGTATCTATGGTTGCAGAAACTTGCAGCATCATTTTAATGTGTAAAAATTGCAGTCAACTGAAATCCAAGTGTCAGAATTGAAAGTTATGAATTTAAGACTGGATTAAGAGGAGAGGCACAAACAACTTTATAAAAATTAATATTTTTTTTCATCTAACAGAACAGCCTCGTACAGAATCAGAGTGGGAGAACAGCTTCACTTTAAAGATGTTTCTGTTCCAATTCGTTAATCTGAACAGTTCCACTTTTTACATTGCTTTTTTCCTTGGAAGGTAAGAATATGTTTTATATTAGTGAAAAATACTTTATATAGTATTAAATATCTATATCTCTATGTATATATGTACATATGTATGTATATATATTTCAGTAGAGAACTGCTTAAAAATTCCAACAGCTCGTTTTGCAACAAAGATATGTATTACAGTGGCATAGAGATGCTGTGGCAGGCAGAAATTGTATTGTGGTATTGACGATAATAGCTGGGGTTTCAGAACAACAATATGCACAGTGTATGGACAAGGCCAAGTTCATGTTCAGAGAAACAGATAATGCTTCTGAAGAAGAGATATGTTATACTTCAGCAAGAAGACAGCTGATGCTCAACACATATGTAGATGAGCTACATAGTGTGACTGGCAAAGCTACTACAATTATGAAATGCCTTCACTGTATACAAAAGCAGTGTAGGGAATTGTGTTATATTGCAGTAATTAGCTATTAGGTATGCTGTGCTGTAGTAGAAGTAGCATGTGGGATCCCCTCAGTGTTGCAGTATTAATGCCTCATAAATATACTATCCTCACTTCTGTGAACATTCAGTTTATAAAAAGTCTAATGCCAATAACATTAGAGATGACTGCAAAATTTACCAAACAAGAACCAAACTGTTAAGAAAAAAAAGTAATACAGAAAAGCTACATAGGCAAAAACAACAAAAAGGCAGGCAATCCACAGTCTTCACTGTATAATACTTTAAAGCTCATTTAAAGGTAGGAAATATGAAGATAGACACTTAATGGCATGAACATATTGTGACAGTTTTGCAATCATCCCCAGTTTTATGAATATTGGGCTTTTTATAATAGTTTTTTTTTTCAGAGAATGACCAAACTACCACTTATACTGTACTAATGAGCCCATAAAACACTATAAAACATGTCATGTCTACAAATAGAAGGGTTGGCTTTATTGGTCGGAATATATCAAAAAGAATTATGAAATGTAAAAGGTCAGTGGGCATTTTAGAAGCCATGGAAGTTAGACACCTGTATGCCTTAGGGGCATTTGTATATTTCCAATGGATGTCCTTCAGAGGAGGTTTAAGGTTTTAAACAGTGGATACACTAGTTTGCCTGGGTATTTTCATTGTTATATGTTTGTCTGTTTGATCTTTTTCTTTGTTGTAATCCTGCAAAATGAGCTATTTCATTTACTACAACTCCAGACCCCAGCTGTTACTTTATCCCCTGTTTGTATGCTTAAATTAATATTTCCAATTGGTTTCAGTTTTGTAATTAGATAAATTGCCAGGAAAACTTATTTATCCATTTTTCTTATTTCAGTAATGGAATGAGGATTATGTTCATATTTGTTAGTTTTATAGTTATTAATTTTTCCAGTTTAATTGTATTGAATTTCATTTCTGAGGTTTGTCTTAGGTGGAATTTATTTTTTTTTGGGGGGGGAGTTGCATTTTATAACTATTTTGTCTTTTTAATAGATGAGGGCAGGTTTTTTTCTTAACTGGTGATACTGATGGAATACTGAAACTGCATAATGACAAGGGGTGAATGGTGATAAATATATGTATTTTTTTCTTATAACACCTTTATTAAATTGCCACTTAAGGCATAAACACACATGCATTAATACCACAAATTCCATTTACTTTTATGTCATTTACTCCTTCCCTTTTCTAAAGTTCCCACCTCTAGTTCTTTCATCTCCTTTACAACATTAAGTACTTCAATTACAGTTGGTTTAGATTTTGATTTCCATTGTTTAGAAATTGCTTTTTTTGGAATTCAATAGCATTAAACTTAGTAAGGCCTTACTATGTATAGGCAAGTTAGATCCCATGTCCCAGCTCAAAAGAATTTATTTCTTTACTACAGCCATTTTCTCGATCATCATTTCAGACAGAGTATTTCATAGGGAATTTTTTAAAATCTGCCAACTCGTTTCTCTCCCAAAAAAATATGTTCCCAGTTATAGGAAAAATTCTCGAATGTATACTTGCAGTATAAAAGTAACTCTCCAAACACTTCCAAGTAAAAATCCTCAGCCTTATGGACTTTATCTTATACTTGAGAGCTGTATGGATGTTCCCATATTGTTCATTTGTAAATAGCCTTTCTAGGCTCTTATACCAATCTTTTCTAACCCCCTCTTATTCTTATCATGCAATATTTTATATTACAGAGTTTGTCTGACTTTCTGTGTGTGCATTTTTAGCAGCCCACTGCAGACCGCGTGCCTTCTCCCCCCTCCTGTTAGCCCTATCTTAGAATATTTTTTTGATTCATCCCTGCTGCTCACTATCTCTCTCCACCTCTAGGTGGCAACATTTGCCTATGCAACTCCGCCAGTCACTCTTTATATACCCAATAGGCTTAATCCTCACACTAGAACCAGCTGTGATCTAATATCCACACCTGGTAATATCTCCTCCCTCCTTAGTCAGCCTCCCTCAGTAAGAGCTGAATAAAATACCTTGCCTGAAAAGTAAAACAAGAAAGAATCATATAATCTAGTACAAACCTCCTTTCTTTAGTTATTTCAACTGCTTCTTGCTGTTACTTTTTTCTGCTGCACTCTCCTCTTTTGCTCTTCCTGCTCCATTCGCCCTGCGGGCTCACTCCACTCCTCTACCCTGCCCCCAATTCCCACACACCCCCAGTACTCTTACCCTTATTCATCACTTGCCCCCCCCTTTTAGTCCTATTACCCAATTACTACACCCCTTTCAACTCCTCCCACCAAAATCCCTCCTTCCCACACTCTTTCACTAATACTCCACCTACTCACCCATACTCTCCTCCACTCTCTCTTAATTCCTAGAAAACCTCAATCCCATTATAAACCCTCTCTGATAATCAGCCTTTCTCTCCCCTTCAAATCTACACTTATCTCTTTCTCTCATCTGACATGACCTCCTTAAATCACCACACTTTCCAGGTCCAGTGTCTCTTTTTTCTCTTTCTAATTCCCTTATGCTATGCTAGTTCATATTCCTCCCTTACTTGTCCATTACTACCCACAGAAGTAACCTCCATACAATTCCATCCTCATCCTCACTATTACTCACATTTCCACTCTATCTCCCCCTTTCTCATTCAGCCCAACTCTCTCCATCTATTCCACCCTAAATTCTTCCTCTTCCCCTGCAAAGCTAAGATACTGTCACCTAATCTAATCTCAAAACTCCCTAAACACATTCCTAGCAAACCAAAATGTCTAAAAGACATTTCCTTCAACAACATAATCCAAGCCGGTGATATCCATCCCAACCCCGGTCCTACTCAATGTAATAACACCAACCCCTCTACTTCTTCCACCCACATTAATCACCTAAAGATCATTACTATCAATGCACAGAGTCTTTGTAACAAAGCTCACCACTTCCATCCTTGGCTAAACCACAACCAACCTGACATCCTAGCCATAGCTGAAACCTGCCTCAAACCCTTCATCTCCGACTCAGAGATCCTGCCCCAAGGATACAATATTCACAGAAACGACCGACTAGGAAAAAAAGGTGGTGGCACTGCCCCATTCTGCTCTAACATTCTCACCTTAATTCCCCTCCAAATTCCAATCCCACAATTCCAAAACACCGAACTAACTGCTGGACTACTTAAGCTAAACAAGCAGAAAAATATTTGCTTCATTGCCCTCTATATTTCTCCTGGTAATAATAGCTCAGCTCTCGAGGAGATTCTCTTATGGGCATCCACAAAAATGAACTACGAAACTTATATCTTAGGAGACGTAAATATCGACTGGAACCAAATAATTAGCCCCTCTCCATCCCCATCCATCAGTCTCTACAACTTTACTCAAATAATCCACTCTATCACTCGACCTAATAAAACAAACCCCCCTGGTTCCACTTTAGATTGGATCCTAGTCTCAAATCCTAACAAAATAACCAACTCAGGCACAATTCCAGATACCATTAGTGACCACCTCCCAGCCTTCATCCATCCCTCCACTAGCTCTTCCCCATACCAACATCAATACATTCACACTCGTAACCTCACCAACTTTAACCCCACCACTTTCTCAAACTTAATCAAACAAATGAACTGGAAAACTCTAAAGACCCTTCCCCTTGACAAAGCCATAGACTACTTTAACTCTATCTTCCTTGACACTCTAAACTCTCTAGCCACCTTAAGATATAAAAGAATAAAAACTAACACAGCTCCATGGCTTTCCAAACAAACAAAACAGACTATGTACCAAAGAGACAAACTTTGGAAGCTCTACCAAAATAATAAACTACCCACTACCCTGCTTTAATATAAACAGCTCTGCAACCTAGTAAAACAGCTAATCACCAAAGACAAAAAATCCTACTATATCAAGCTCCAGTCCAATAACAATAAAAACCCAAAGCAATTCTGGAATTCTATAAACTCTCTCCTCCATCCAGGCACAAAGGATAATCCCTGTCCTGACCCAAGCAAATCCAACCCGGGACTAGGCACGGAATTCAATTAATTGTTCATAGAAAGCATCTCTGCCCTTACCAAATATTTTCCTAACAATAACCCAACTGCCCCTCACTCTCAGCCTACAAACTCTCCTAACAACCCTCCTCTTCTTTTGACCTTAAACCCGTCTCCACAAACTTTATAAAAAAATTGCTTTCAAACTCAAAACATGCATTAATGCTCCTGACAATATTTACCCTTCTACCTAAAATATGCTGCAGATGGTATTGCTCTCCCATTCAGCATCATTATAAACAGATCCATAAATGAATCCTACATCCCCAAACATTGGTGCTCACCTTATATCATCCCTCTCCATAAAGGACACAAAAATACCAGTGTCTCTAACTTCCGCCCCATTGCTCTGCTCTCCCCAATTTTTAAAATCCTTGAAAAATGCATTCACTACCAACTTATGCCATTCCTAACCCAAAACAATCTTCTCACACCCACCCAGCATGGTTTCTGCCCAGCCCACAGCACCATAGCCGCCCTTCACTCTTTCCTTGAAACTGTCAATCAAGCCTGAGACTCTGGACACCTAGTTTCTACTGTTTTACGAGATCTGTCTAAGGCATTTGACACTGTTTCCCACAACCACTTACTCAACCATTTCTCAAACCTTCACCTCTCAACAAAAACTCTATCCTCGTTCTTTAGTTATCTATCAGACAGATCGCAGGCAGTCAAATGGAAGAACTCCATTTCTTCCTTCTTACCTACCCCAGCAGGCGTACCACAGGGATCCATCCTCGGGCCCATGCTTTTCAACATTTTCATCAATAACTGCTATTCCAGATGCAAAAATCATTCAATATGCCAACAATTCTACCTTAGTCTGCTCTGCTACTAACTTCTCTGAACTGCTGACAAAAACTCAAACTGCATTCTCCACAACAGAAAACTGTATGCACCAAAACCACCTCTCTCTCAATGCAAATAAATCTAAAATCCTACTATCCCCCCCCCCCCAAGACCTACTTCAGTAACAAAAATTAATTCAAAGTCCTTAGCCAATCCAACTCACCCATAGAAGTGGTACCTTCTGCTAAACTCCTAGGCATAACTGTTGATGAACACCTCAAGTTCGACACCCACATTCAACAAAACATTAATAAAACCCACCAAAAGCTAGGTATATTGTATAGGAACAATCGCTTTCTCTCTAATTCCACTAGGCATACTCTGGCCACTACATATCTTCTTCCTTCCTTATATGGTGCTCCTCTCCTAACCAACCTGTCCGCCTCTACGACCTCCAAACTAGAAAACTGCTACAATAAAATCTCTAAATTTGCCACCAATTCCAAACATTCCACCCATCATTGCCTCACCATTCAATCCTTGAATTGGCTAGACATTTCTAACCACCTGGACTACCTGCAACTATCCACAGCTCATAGACTTATATTTCATCCCACAAAATGCCCTGCTCTAGCTAATATCCTTCCCCTTATATTCCTAAAAGAACACTTAGATCTGAGCACCAGAATCTAATTGCTATCCACAAACCTAAGCGCCCTGCTGGCCAACTGCTCCTCTCTTATGCTCTAGGCAAAAAATGGAATTCCCTTCCCTCCACACTAAGAACCACATCTAACTCTGACAACTTCAAAAGCCAACTTTTCAAACACTTGTCCACTAAATGGAAATGCACCTGCCTCCACCCTACTTAATCCTTGCTATCTCTATGCCCTAGGGGTCCTTTCCCCTGGTACACAGCTCTCTAAATCTCCCACAGTCTCATACCTATAACCCTTTACAAGCTCTCTTTAACTTCTTTAGTTTCACTATCTTTAACCAACTTAGAATTCCTAGAGCTATGCTCGCATGTCTAAACCTGTAATTAATGTAAATATTGAGAATAATTTTCTACTTTCTACTTTAATTATGTATATAAAGCAAGCATAATCTGATTCCTCAATAGATGTAATTTAACTGACAATCACTCTCAACACTCATGTTCCCTTGCATCAAAAGTAACTGAATCACCCTTAACTTCTCTCTTAACAGATTCTGCCAACTATGCTTGTTGTAAATTCGCATTTGTGTTTCTCAATACAATGTTATCTTGTATACTCCTGCATGTTATTGTAACTGAACTTGTACAATGCTTTCTTTCTTGTTGCTTTTCTCCCCGGGCCTCCACTGAAAACGGGTCATGTTGACCCAGTGGACTTCCCCAGTAACCAAACTGGAAATAAATAAATAATAAATAAATAAATGTCCTACTGAATATTTATTTTTCAGCAGCAGCTTCTCTTCTAGACTCCATTAAACATTCTACCAGAGCCGGTCTGTCACTTAGCACTTCCTTATCCCTATTTCTTTGCTTATACTTTGATATGAAACAAGGATGCTAACCAATAAAAGGAATAAACAGTACTTCTGAAAAGTACTTTTGGCTGCCTTATTCCTCCAGAAGAGGGATCTTGTTTACCTAGATAGACACCTCAGCTTGAAATCAGTATGATTACTTATCCTAATCTAGATTTTTGTCTTCTTCCTGAAATCCAGAACACTGGAGAACAAGTAGGATCGTTGAATCTGCTCACCTGGTAGTCTCCAAGACTTTTATAGACTATAGTCCAGACTACTCTTTGGCCTCATCCTACACTATTACCTTACCTTCTCTAATTATTTGCTTCTGGTACTCTACACCAGGAAATTCCAGTCCCCTCTTACCTGCTTTCTATACCTCTACTTGCAGTTAGCCCTATTAACAAAATCTCCTTTCTTCATTCTCATGTTTGCTTACTTCTTAGAATACTTTCTACACCTTTATAAATATATTATATATTATTGTTTTTATTCTCCTTAAGAATCTGCATCCAAAATTCTATTCTCCCCTTATTTTTTTGAACTTCTCCTCTGTTTCATAGGATCATAGGTTTATAATAATATAATATAAGAACTACCAAGGTCTTTGCAAGCCTAGCCGTGCAACCCAACGAGTTTTTCTCCCAGAGTTCATTGGACACCTATATGGTGGGGTATGTAAATAAAGATGGAGCTAAAGGTTATCTGGGTGGGGTACATTACCTGGGGGTCAATTTCCTTAATGTCTACCTCTGTCCATCAGAGACACGGGGGCCAGACTCGGGGTTAATTTGATGGGGAGCTTATTCCATAGTGCGGGGATCTATGTAGACACATATTGGTCCCTCCAGCAGGTTCTATTTATGTCACAGACAAAGTTCAGGTCCTTGGATCTACTGTTTCTAGTGCTGTTTGTCTTGTGGATCCACAAGAGATCCATCAGATATGGATATGAAGATGAGTTATATTCTAGGCATAGATCATCTCTTAATAACCTGTAGCAGACAGAGTACAGAGATGGGACCTTAAAGTGATCTGTGTACAGAGATAGGATGTTAAGGTAATCTGTGTAGGACAGGGTATTCATACCCTGGATTCTCCTAGTGAGGAACCTTTGAGACCATTCCAACTATTGCAAGTGCGTGTTTAGGTGCATGTCAAAGGGAGCATTGTACTCAATGATAGGTCTGATAAGCGCTAAGTAGAATGGCATTATTCCTTCCTTGGATCTGGGTGCCATACCCTTGCTTATGAGTTGAGTGACATAGAATGATTTTCTTACTGATATGGCTACGTGTTGGTTGAACACCACGTTATTGTCTACGTATGTTCCCAAATCCCAAACTATCAGGTCAGCTGTTAGGGGTGTTTTTTTGATGAAGTAATTAACAATGTTAATAAAATAACAGAGGAAAGTACCATGAACTGCTTGAATGAAATTCAACAGAAATATCCTTAAAATCCAAAGATTTAATGCAGCGAAAAAACAGACAAAACAAAAAGACTGCAGTAAGTGAGCGCTTTCACGTTTGAATCAACGCTTCTTCAGACTTTAACACAGCAGTCAGAAATGCATCTCTTTAAATATAGGAAATGACATCACTTTAACAAATTACAAGACAAGAATACATAATTAATTAATCATGTGTAATGGAAAAAATTCAATCAAGAAATGCATATCAAAATACTATTAAAAATGTATGCATATAATATACTAGAAAAATCACTATAAAACTTCATAATGATGCATCTATAAAAATCTATATAAGTATGCAAAATAAAAATATATGAACAACGAAACTAAAACTGGGTAATGCAAATTTATGAGCATATCAAAAAATACTACTAGTGTCTCAATGGTCTGCTATTTAAAAACGGTTTAAGAGTAACCCTATCATTAAGCCCATATTTATGGGCTTGTAATTTTAAAATCCATTTGCCTTCCCTCTCCTCGGTAAAGTTCTTAATGTCACCCAATCTACCACTTCTCATGATCAATTCCAATACCCTAAATTTAAAAGTATGTGAAGACCCATGTTCTACCACATGCCTCGCTAAGGCATTGGTAGTATTATGTTTCTCAATGGCATATATATGCTCCCTTATGCGCTCTCGTAGAGACCTGTTGGTCTTACCTACATAAAATTGCTTACAAAGCTGACATTCAGCAACATATATAGCATTGGTAGATCTACAATCAGCATAATTTCCAAAACTATATGTGCGTCCAGTAGCTGGGTGTATAAAGTAACTAGAATCAGTTATGTATTTACATTGATTACAGGAACGACATGGAAAAGTCCCATGTCTGTCAGATTGTTTATGGCTCTCATGCACCCTGTCATAACATAGGAGCCTGTTAAGCGACTGCATGTTCCTATATGCTATGCGTGGTCTATCATCTATCAACTTCTTGATTTTTTCATCCATTAGTAATAGTTTCCAATTGTTGTTAAGAACCCTAGTTACATAACTATTTCTATTGGTAAATGGTATTGTTATCCTATTAATAGGGACATTGACACAGTCCCTATTATTTGATGAATGAACATTTGATCGTCTCATCACTGGAGCTCCAGAACCTGTTCTGTGTCGGTCCCCTTCAAACACATCATTAGTGACATCAAATATATTATAACCTCTAGATGTAAAATCCTTGGTTAATTGTGTTTTGTGATGGTCATATACTGTATCATTGGTAGTCAATCTGGATACTCTCATTACTTGATTCTTTACTATGTTTTTATGAACATGCTGAGGATGCATACTATTTCGATGCAAAAGATTATTTTTCCAACAAGGTTTCCTAAATAGTTCTGTTTCAAAGCCATTGGGATCCTTGGTCACTTTAACATCTAAGAAGTCAATAACACTGGCAGAATGGGAGCATTCAAAGCAAAGGAAATCAGTGGTACTATTCAAATAATTGAGACACTAGTAGTATTTTTTGATATGCTCATAAATTTGCATTACCTAGTTTTAATTTCATTGTTCATATATTTTTATTTTGCATACTTATATAGATTTTTACAGATGCATTATTATGAAGTTTTATAGTGATTTTTCTAGTATATTATATGCATACATTTTTAATAGTATTTTGATATGCATTTCTTGATTGAATTTTTTCCATTACACATGATTAATTAATTATGTATTCTAGTCTTGTAATTTGTTAAAGTGATGTCATTTCCTATATTTAAAGAGATGCATTTCTGACTGCTGTGTTAAAGTCTGAAGAAGCGTTGATTCAAACGTGAAAGCGCTCACTTACTGCAGTCTTTTTGTTTTGTCTGTTTTTTTGCTGTATTAAATCTTTGGATTTTAAGGATATTTCTGTTGAATTTCATTCAAGCAGTTCATGGTACTTTCCTCTGTTATTTTATTAACATTGTTCATTGCATTTGCTGAACAGAGGTTGTTTTGCCCAGCAGATATTGGTCTTTATTTTCTCTACTTTGATGAAGTAATTAGCTTGGGTAGACAATTTCACAAAATGCACTATAATCCATTTCTTTGCATTGACTTTTAATCCATGATTTTCACACCAGTCATTTGTTTGTGTCAGACCATCATGTAAGATATTGGTGTCATGGGGAGAATCTATGAGAGCTCCCTATTTACAGTCATCTGACAAGCTTGTTGAGCCAAAGGCCTTTAACATAAGCTTAGACTTTTGAGACGTAGATGCCAAACAAGAGCAGGCCCAACATGGAGCCCTAGGATACTCAGCTGGTGACCGGTCTCTTGATGGGGTTGATCTCACCAATCCTGACTTCTTGGATCCTATCTGTGAGCCAGCTGGCAATCTAGCAAGTTATGTAGGGATTTATGCCTAGTTCTGAGAGTTTTTCAACAATACCTCAGTGATGAATTGTATCAAACACTTTGGCCAGGTGAAAGTAGATGATATGCACAGTTTTTCCCTCATCTATACCCATGGTGACCCTCTTCAAGAAGTCTATCAACTTAAGTAGACTATACCATCCCTTAACAAAGCCAAACTTTCAAAGGATGGTCTGCACCTTTTCCCTCTAGGCTTTTGAATACTGGCTAAAATTTTATCCATCCCCCACATTTCCTGTTTTAGGCAATGCCAGAGTGACAGACCTACCAACATAGCAATGAACTAAAGCAACTCATGGTCCCTTTTATTTTTGATTTATAACCTTCTGCTTGCATTATGTATATGGTCATTAACTGTGTAGCTGTAAAGCATCTATTCAAAATCAGGGAATCTTAAGCCACCTTGTTCTATGAGATGGATCAAATTATCCTACTTAATTCTTGCCATCTTCCCCACCAAAATAAATTCCTTCAACACTTTATTAATTATCATCCACAATTTCTCTCTGGTTGAAAAAATATACCTGATTTGTACATAAAATTAAAGAGACTACAAAGATTTTCACTGTTTGTATCTTACTGCCTAGTACCCTGCTGGATTCCTTTGTTCAAACACAGCCTTTTAGAGAAGAACACTTCCCACTTTAATTCCTGCCTCCAACCCTTCCTGCATCCTGTGTTTCTATATATTGAGTTTCAGGAATTTGGGTTTTCGAGATTTTGAATTTTCAGGCTTTTGGTTTCAGGATTTTGATTTTCAGGCTTATAGTGTTTCAGGCTTCTGATAGGGAACGATATATATATATATATATATATATATATATATATATATATATATATATATATATATATATATGGGTCTACTTTCTTTAAACAAAATTATCTTTAACCAAATTTTACTTACCCAATCCCATTTCTATAAAACTGCATTCCACTGAATGCACAGACTGCTGAAATCCTTTCCCTGTGAAAGGAACCACCTGGCCATCATGGGAATAAACCTAAACATAGCAAAAGTAAACCAACCAAAGTGGAGGGCTTCACCCCCCCAACACACCTCCATGCGAGGGCTTCACCTCCCACCCCACTTAAATATACCAACTGTAAGATCATACTACACCGAAGACAGGGCAAAGTTCACCATGGTGGCCAAGTAGTTCCTTTCACAGAGAAAGGATTTTGGCAGTCCGTGCATTTGGTGGAATGCAGCTTCGTAGAAATGGGATCGGGTAAGTAAAATTTGGTTAAAGGTAATTTGCTCTGCTTGTTTTCTAAATATTTTTGTTTGGTTGAGCAGCCTTTAGCAATCGTGAGTTTATATATTTTTACACCTTTCTAAACTTGTGAATATTATCCAGATATGCATTTATTTTCACTTTAGCTCTATGCAGTTGCTCCTTTTCTTGTTCTGTCTGATTTTCCTTATTCTGCAATACTTTAACCTTTGTCAACCCCCTAAATAAGTCCTATTATTTATTTCCTATGTCTCTTTCTCTTTTATTTCTACCCTATTTTTAAACTCCATTTTCACTTTAACTCACTCACTACCTTTCCTTCTGTAAAAATGTTTATCTTCCATAATACTTCTCAAATAATTTCCACTACCAAGTCTTTAAATGTCTCTACGTTTAGCAAATAAGTAGGAAACCACCAGTGTCTCGATATATATCAGTAACAAGCATTCCTCTAAGTTGGTAAAATAAGCTGACTCCATGGAGTTCCTAGACATGCCGATTACCATAGACAAAATCCCATACCATTTATTAGCCAGCTATATGTCATCCTCCATGTCCTAAGAAGCTCACAATACCTACTTGGACCTACTGGAGGCACTGACATTCCATCCTAACACCTTACTCATGGAAACTTTAATTACCCCTCTATAGACAGGGAATCTTCAAGGGCCTCGAATATAAAGACACAGTGATTCCTGGACTTCATAAATACAAATGCCTTTGACCAGAGAGTGAATATACCCAATAGAGGCACCAGTATACTGGGCCTCATACTCACAAATATGTGAGAGTGCTGCACCCCCACCCCACCCCCCCAGTAAGGTCCAGGTATAAAACTGTCTTCGTGAAAGTCAAAATCAGCTCCATAATCAAAGTAAAGCCAGCAACAGTTAGGAACTATTCCAGTGTTGACTAACTTTATTAAGTGATGGTTTGTCAAAACTGAATGCCCATCCAAGACCTGTGAACACTGCAGTTGATGTTGAATTGTTCTCAGAAGCTCTTTACAAACACGTCAATGGTTGCATAGAGGCTGCTGTACCTACCAGAAATAAGCTCAGAACTATCCCCAGAAACAAGCTACCCTGGTAACATCCAAAATTAAACAGAATATACAACAAAAGAAAAAAAACATAAAGCAAAAATCAGGAAGGGTAATTCCCATAAAGATAAAAACTCTCATCAAAATAAATAGAAAACTAAGAGAGCTAATTACGATATTGTCTGAGGTGAAAGATAACCATAAGGCCTTTTTCAGCTTTGTCAGAAACCTCAAGGACAGCACAGAGTAATATGCTAAAATGGTGGTTTGGTTAATGGTGCCACATTCACCAGTCCTGACAATATAGCAATCCTGTTAGCAGACAAATTCACATCCAACTTTATCCTCTTCTGACTCACGACCATCTCCCAAGAAACATTCTTGAATTTATCCTTTCCAAAGTATAAATAGGGACCATGTACTGGCTGCACACACTAAAGCCAATAGCACAGCCTCAGTGAGCCCCAATAACATTCCAAGATGTCACCTGAATAGTCTAAAATATGACCCCTGATGTCACTATTTAACTATAGTCTTAAAACAGGCTTTGTACCAGAAAATGTAGGACTGTGGTGGGCATCTCCTTTCATAATGGAGGACCTTCAACAGATCTTGGAAACTACAGGCCCATTAGTCTGGCAAGTCTTGTTTGCAAACCAATGGAAATAATTTTCATATAAATTATCATCAAGGACATAGGAGACCTACAGAGATGTATCCATCCCAGTTTGGCTTTGTCAAAGGAAGGTCATGCTTACTGAACCAGGTGAACTTCTTTGAAAAGGTCACTAAGGCAATTGATGAGGGGAAAGTGCTGCATACTGCCTACTTAGATCTGGCTAAAGGATTTAATACACTACCCCACCTAGGCATTGTCAACAAACTTATGTGACTAGGCATAAATCCCTTTATAACATGCTGGATAGCTAGTTGGCTCACAGGTGAGACCCAAGAGATTAGTATCAGTGAGGCCACATCCACAAAGAGGCCAGTCACTAGTGGAGTCCCTTAGGACTCTGTGCTCAGCCCACTCCTCTTTGGCATCTACTTCTTGGTGGTCAAAGCCAATGTCAAAGGCCTCTGGTTGACCAAGTTCACAAATAATTGCAAACTGTGAGCAGTCAATGAATTCCCACAAAATGAGAACACCCTTTAGGAAGGTCTAACATAGACAAATGTTTGATGCCAAAGCCATGGATTAAAATTCAATATCAAGAAATGCATTATAGTACCTTTTGAGAGGATGGCCAACTCAGGTAACTACGTCATCAATAAAATACCCCTAAAAGTTCATTTATTAGCCAGGGATCTGGAAATCTATGTAGATAGTTAACTAGCCTTTGGCCAACATGTGTTCAAGGTAGAAAAAAAATCCTTCTTTGTTGCTTAAGTTATAAGTAAGGGCATAACATCTATGTCCAAAGAGCTCATCGCACCATTGTACCCAGCATTCATCAGATCCATCATAAGAGTATAATGCCCCCTTAAATGTGTTTCCTGACCAGGCACATCCAGCAACTGTAATGTCCACAAAGGTTCCTTATAAAAATAATATAGGGAGTAAACATGTTAAGCACCTTAAAGCCCTGTTTCTTTACTTGGTATCATACAGGCTTCTGAGAAGTGATCTTTGTCTGGTATACAGGCCATCCCTGGACCCTATTTTTATAAACATTTTGCAAATCTGCAAAACAAACAGAATCAGAACTACTAGATAAAAAGACCAGAATTTTGCTTGCAATAAGAAATAGAACGTGTTGGAGATATGTTTCTCACAGAATTCCCATTCTCTGGAACAGGCTTCCCGTCCATGTGAAATAGAGTTCCTCCCTAACCCTATTTAAGTGCAACTTGGACCAATGGATGGGTAATCAGAAATTCACCCAAATCTGACGCCATTGTCTCTGATGGACATTGTAGGCAGAAAGTAAATCACCCCTATATAAATCAAATCTGTGGGTAACATTTAGGTTGCACAGCTAGGCTTATAAGGGCCTTAGTGGTCGTCCCCTAGTATACACCTATGAACCTAAGGAAGAGTTATTGGATGTGTGAATCAAAGCATTCAATTAAGTACACACCCTTCTGTGAAATATAACATATATAATCTATCCTAGTCATTATACATTGAGAATAATATGTGACTTCTGTCTGATTTCCTGTGGCACTGAAATGTCTTAACATTTGTGTCTATCACTGCATTATGAAACATTCTCACTTTTGCAATATTGGTACCCTGCTCATGCACTACAACCTTTTTGTCTCTTCCAGAATTAGGCTCAACAGAAACTAAAATGCTAATTTTTTTTGTTTGTTTTTTTTTTGCATTTTAATTCTACCCTTTCAAAGACTCAAACCTTAGCATTTTTACACCATTGTTTATTAATGACTGTGACCATCCCTTTGCAGATGGTAATATTCTTTTGCTTTATCAGACCTATATCCATGCTCCGAAATTAACATATTGTGTTTGTTAATATCTCTAGATTTAGCTTTTCTGGTATAACATTTCTGAAATAATGTTCAAATTAAATCATCAGATGTAAATATATAGAAACACATTATAGCTTGCCTGATGTTTCAACAACAGCATTTTTGGGCCTCTCTTGGTGATGCAGTCATAACTGTTATGACTTTTTTGTAACACTTATGTATTCTTGAGACCCTATATTCAGTACTTGCTAATGTTTTCTTTCATAACATCTTAAAACTGAGATGCTTTACCATCCCTGTGATTATTTAAATAAATAAATAAATATTTATTTTTCTGACCTGATTTTGATCGAAGAAGCTGGGAGGTATAGTACCAATTGTACATATCAGGAAGATAAATTTTAAGTTATGTGTATGTGTGCACTTATTTTCTGGTACTGTAAGACTTTTAAACTTTTAATTTAGCTTTCTTTGCATGTTGCCATTCTGCTAGTGCCTTTTTCCAAAGTTCTGTCCCATAGGTAAAGTTACCCAAGAACAGATCAACCTTAAGAATACCCATTTAATATCGCCTGCATGTTAATGTTAATTTGACATTCTCTGTTGTTTCAGCATTAATAACATTTGTAATATATATTTTAAAAGCTCTAGATGATTTGGTGACATTGACTAATGTCATCAAAAATGGGCATGTGTATTTGCTAGTGATAAGTGGGCTGAGGACCCACCCCATACAAACAGTAGGAGGGATCTATGTGCCTCTATTAGCCAGTGTGTGCTGTCCATATAGCCCAGCTGTTCTGGGTCAGTAAGCTACTGGTTGGGTAGTGTCCATTTGCCCAACTTGAATTACCTGGAATAGCTCTGTTAAGTGAAAGCTGTATGTAAAATCAATCAGTTTCTATACTAAATAAAGGTTTGCTGACATTATGCAGCTTAGAAATGGATGACATGGTAGTAAACAGGAGGCTGGACTTCATGTGTATCCAGGAGACATGATGGAAGGTCAGTGCAGTAAGGCTTGGGATCCTGAGTCTGCTACTGGGGGGAGGGGCACACTAGAAATTCTTTGTGAGCTGTGGTGAGGGAGACGCTTCGGAAGACAGTGAGGGTTGCCATTAGAATTAGAGATAGACTCATAACAGTTAGAATTAGAGATTGAATCATGAAAGTCAGACTCCAGTGTAAAGATAGGCTAGCATTCATAATCTCAGCCTATTCCCCACATCAGGGTTGTGGTAGAAGGGAAAAGAGTGCATGCAGGCGGTAATTGTAGGACCTACTTGTTAAAACAGGACAACATGAGTTGGTGTTGATAATGCAGGACCTGAATGTCCACATTGGGACAGACAGAACTGAATATGAGGACTGCCTAGGTTCACATGGGTGGGACAACAGGAGTAAAGAAGGAGAAGCCATTCTAGACTTCTTTCTGGCAAATGGATTGATAATTGCCAACACGTGGTTTGGCAAGAGAGACAGTCATAAGATCACATATAGGAGTGGCCAATATTCAACTCAGGTGAATTTCCTCCTAATGAGGACAGGGCACTAAGGTAGAATAAGACATTGCAAAGTCATCTCCAGCGAAACAGTTAGCCCACAACCTAAACTACTGGTAGGCACAATCAGCTGCAAGAAGTGGTCAGAGAAGGCTCTAAGATCAACAACACTAGACTGAAAATGCGGGAATTGACTGGAACAAAAGCACAACACTTCAAAGAAATACTCAGGGATGTAATTCCTCAGGAAGAAGAGGGTAAATGCAGAATAAAAGAAGACTGGCAGCTTCTCAAAACAGGGTGTGTCAGGACTATAGAACAGATAAGCAGCTTGATTTGGGCTGTCTTTCAATAGTTCAAAGGCCAGGAATGAACAGTAACATTAGTGCAGACTATGTACTAGGACCCAATGCCACAAGTGAAAACAGTATTACAACTCACTAAGGTGTTCCCAGTGGGAGTGGGTGTGCAGCAGGGCTCTGAGACCACTGATATTCATAGTGGTAATGGACTACATTAGCAAACAGATCAGAGGGGACAGATCAACAAAGCTGCTTTCTGCAGACGATGTGACATTACAAGCAGAGTCTGAGCAGGAACTTCAGCAAATGATAGGCAAATGGAATTCAAAAATTAAGGCATACAGGATGAAACAGAGTACAGACAAGACAGTTGTCAGGCAGCAAATGTTGGAAATCAGAAGAAGCTGAAAATTACAGTAGAACAGAAAATAGAAGAACAGGTTAACAGCTTCAAGTGCATGGGAGTGGTGGTTCTGAAAAAGAAGAAGAAAAGTCTGAATGAAGAGGTCAAAGCTAGAATCAGCAAACATGGCACAGAGTATTAGGGGTAGTATGTGCCAGAAGAATGTTAAAGAAGCTGAAAAGTAAGGTATACAAATCAGTGGTGTAACCAGTAAAACTGCATGGCTTAGAAAAATGGCTAGTGAAGGCAGAACATCATTCAGCTGTGATTTTGGAGTTTCATTTCCTCCTTGTAGTGCAACAGCAGCTATTGGCTGGAGCTGTACGCATATACACAGAGCAAACAAGAGACCAAGACAAACATTGGAGCATAACTTAACTTTTGTACAAACTGAACTTTTTTTTTAACAGCAAAGCAAACCAAACAGGAGAGATGGTGCTTTTCTTTTCTTTCATAGCATTATATTGCTTAGTGACTGTGAATGGAGTGCAGCAGCACGGAGAACCACATGCCCCTTTAAGAGCACTGTAGGTAGATTGTATGACTGAATGACATTCTCCTTACAGGTAGATTTTATTAGGAGAGATAGAGATGCATGTGTGTGTGTTTGTGTGTGTGTGTGTGTAAAATGCCCCATTTACTGGGCACTGTCTGAGTTCCTGTGCCTTAGCTACAGGTAACAGGAGTTTAATCCCCACCCCAACTGCCAGACCACTATTAAAAATGTCTTTATCTTTGGTTTCTTTGGTAAATCATTAGAATTACAGTTAGTTATTAGACTTTCACTGTTTTGTCATTCAAAAAATATATGTTGATGAAATACCTGTTGTTCCGTCAACTTTTTAAGTGATTTAGAGAAATCTGCACTTATCTGTCTCAAGTTTTGCAGAACATCACTGATTTCATCTCCTATTTTTGCCCTGTCCTTGAGCCATTCACATAATCCCACAGTGCTTTGGTACAACTATAGACTTTGGCCAGTCTCCTCAATGGACCTCTGGACTGCAAGCCTAGTGACTACCTATAACCACAGCACTTATGGTATGATGGAAGGAAACTGATTGCATTAAGCAGGAGCATCATCATATGAGCCATGTTCTTTGGATGTGATACTTAGTTTCCCTAATGTTCACAGTCCCCCAGATTCACAAATGGCTATTTTCCATGCAGTAACATTGTAGGAGCTCCTGCACAGAAAATGGCCGCCGAGCGATCCAGGAAATTGCCGTTTTCACGTGCATGAGCGGCCCTACACTATTCCTGCATGGAAAGCTATGTGGGATGCAAGTCACCTCATTTGCTGGTAAAAAACATGCAAATGAGGTGATTTTTGTGATCCATGAAGCTGGCCAGACTCCATGCAGGAACAGTGTCAGAGCAGACATGTATTCAGTTAGTAACTGAATACATTTCCGCATCTGAGCAAACGGAGGCAGGACAGCTCATGGAAAGCATGTATTACAGTCAAACACACATGCCAATGGGCAAATATAAGGCCATTGGCATTAATAAATGTTTATATTTTTATAAAATTAAACTTTTTTTGGGCCGATCACGGCCTCTTAAGCTCAAGGCAGCAGTGCGCAAATGGGATCGTGCCGAAAAAAAAAAAAAAGAGAAAAGTCAATTTTAAGATAAGTCTGCATTTTGCCATTATAGTCAATGGCATGCAGAATGTAAGCAATATGATGGAGCCCTGGTTGTCAAGGGGAAAGGGTCCATCTAAGTGCAGTAACTAAGGATGTACACATTGGGGTATGCAAATGAGAGGAGTTATAATGAATCTCGGATTTCCTCAAAGTGTAAACTTGCACCTAACTGTGTAGGTGCAGCAATACAACAGTGCAAGTATAAGAGCTGAATGACTTCATAAGGGTGTGTGTCATGCTTGCTATAAGCACTGGAGCTCTGTGACCCGTGTTTGCCCTTAGCTAAGCACAGCTAAGGAAGGGGGTGTGTCTGAGGCTATAATGTCTTATTTCATGAAATGCAGAGCGTGTTCATGTCCAGGGAGGGCCATTTCTACTTAAAGGAGCTTACATTATCTAAAAGGGTGTGCGTGGCTCGCAGCAGGCCCAAAACAAAAAAAAAAAAAAACAAAGGAAATAACAGAACTGTATACATTTGAGCACCTGGTATGTGCAGCGTGCCTTGGGGCTTAAATAGGGAGGAAGTGGGAAGGGGAAACAGCAGTAGGAAGGCAATCAAGGAGAACTAGCATAGCTGGCAGGTGGAATGTATCAGAATCAGACAGTTATATATACAGCAGCCCAGCACACTAATATAAAGTATGCAAACACCCTGCAGACTGTTTTTTCCCACAAATTCTACACCACCAGTGTACACAGATGGGGGATTTTTAACTGGCAAAAATAACTAAATCTAATGTTAGAGGCTGCTGCTGCTTTACTCCATCAATATGTGCTAGAGACTGAGGGTGTTGAGGAGGAGAATGCTGACAACTGATCCACAATGAGGAGGAGGAGTAGAGTGTACAGACCCAGGGTAACCTACCAGGGCCTACATGAGCTGGAGATAGTAGAGCGCTATAGGGTGGACAGGAACATTCTACAACAAATCGTTGAGCTGTGCCAGCCACGCCATACACACAGAACTAATAGAGGGGAACCCATCCCAGTGGATACCAAGGTATGTCTAGGCATAAGAATACTAGCCACAGGTACCTTCCAAAGACCAACTGGGGATATCATGGAGGGTCTCACAGGCATCAGCATCCAGGGTACTCCACCAGTTCCTGGATGCCATGACACAACATGCCAATGAGCACATATATTTCCCCACTGCCCGTGAGGTGCTGACCATGTGTATGTGTCTTTTCCACAGTATAGCAAAATACCCTGAAGTAGTCGGTGCTATAGACTGCACACACATCCACATCAAAGCATCACCCGGTAAGTGGGGCAGGGTCTACATAAACCGCAAGGGCTTCCCCTCCATCAACTGCCAGGTCATATGCGATGCCCAGGGCATTATCATGAATGTGTGTGCTGGTAGCCCTGGAAGCTATCATGACTCCCACATCTGGCATTGCTCACAGCTGTATCAGGTGTTTTCCAGGGGGGACATCCCCTATGTCCATCTAGTGGGGGATGCTGGCTATGCACTGGTGCCCATCAGAAATGCACATACACCCGAACAAGAACACCATAATGAGGCACACGCACAAACCGGGATCATTGTAGAGCGTGTGTTTGGGATGCTCAAGTCACGGTTCCACTGCCTTGACATATCCGTTGGAGCCCTGCAGTATTCTCCAGCTAAATGTACAAAAATGTTCATAGTATGTGCCATGCTACACAATATGATCCTGTGGAAACACAGCCCCCCACCATTGCCAGGGCCAGCACGGGCACAGACAGACTCGGAGGAACATCCTGAGCCTGCCCCTGTAGGCAGAAGGAGGCGTGCACAGTATGCCCAGGCCTTGGCAAAGAGGCAATGCATATCACATACATTGACACTGTAGGGTCCCAGGGACTGATACCTCTCTCTGACTCACACAGACAGTAAAAGGGATGCCAAACATGACACTACCTGAGACCATGTACAGGGAGTGTACTATGTGCATTCAACATAGTCAGCCCTCCACCACTGTCCTCAATACTGGCCCAGCAACAAGGTAAGTCACTCTTCCTATCAATTACTGAATGGAGTAGTATGTTCTCATATTTGTATGTATGATATGGATGCAAGCATGCAAGGGAATTGGGTGGCTGAATGAGAAAACAGCAGACAGCTATATGGGACAGCAGGAAATTCATAACAAATACTGGTGTCAACATACTAGGCAGCACTACACAAGGTGTCAACCCCCACTGCAGTACATGTGATGCCCAAAGAGCTGCAGGTGTCAATAGGTCACACACATAGATGTCAGTGAGGGTCACATATCCACCACCAGCCTCACCCAGCAGGACAGGTGTAGATGACCATGAGGAAAGGCTGGGCTAAGGCTCCCAAATTATGGCAATGGTGAACAGCCCCCTACCAGACCTACACAGACATACTACAATAGGTCTGCCAGTTGCATTCCAGTTCTGAAGGGTAAGAAGTCTAAAACTGAAATATATGCTATTAAGATCTAATATATGTATTCTACTGATGTGCCTCCTGTCTGCATGATAAGTTACAATACAATGTGAAATGGAAGCAAACAGAGTAACTGAAATACCAGTACAGTCTTTTCAAATGTTAAAGTCTGCAGATGTGCAACCCCCCCCCCCCACAATCCCACAGATGGCCTGCAGTACTCTCAAATGGCCTACAGTCCTCTGGCAAAAGCCCATTCTACACCCATATGTATGGAATGTCAGGGGGTCCCAACCTACAACCGAACAGTAAACAGAAAACAAATGCAAGGCCATGTTGACAAATGCCAGTAGCATGCCTCCCCATCTCCTACTGCAAGAGCTGTGGATCAGGCCATAAATACTATTTGGATAAAGGCCCAGCTATAGGGATACCTCTGTGATATTGCTTACATAATGTTAGGTGGAGGAGAGAATAACGGGGGAGGGGGGGGTGGGTGTAGAAGCATGGATATCATGGAGTGTGTGAAGTCTGAAACTCTAATATCCACCCATACTACTTCTGACTGCAAACCCATGAATGAATAGCCACAAAACTGCTTATAAACCACAATGTGAAGGTAAACTGACCAGATATATCAGATATATGAGTCCTGCCTCTGGATAACCTGGGTGTATCTGTATAGCTGAGAGGTATGGCCCGAGCAGGATATGGCCATTCCTTGAAGTTGAGAAAAGCACAAGGAGAGTAACCCCAGCCAGCACACTAACAAGGTGCTGCACTATTTACACAGAACCAGCAGTCTATTGTCTGTAGCTACCCCTCCACAATGGCAGGTGTGTGCCAGAATGTGTAGTCTATATGCCTCAGACTATTGGTCTCAGCAGCAGTCATCTCGTATTTCACGGTAAATAACTGTGAGAAAGAATGATAACTGTCAGTAGTCAATGACATGACACATCACAGTGTAAAACAGTACATATGTCAGAATATCTATGCCACAACCAAACATGTCACACAAGCAGCGCAGATAGGAATAGTTACAGTATCCCCTGTATGTTAAGCCATTGTGTCTCCATATTGGCAAGCTATCTACAGATATCCTGCAGAAACAGTTTGATAGGTGTAGCTGTAGCACACAAATGCCTGAACTGGAGTCCAACCCTCCCTGGAATGGATGCACACACTCAATATAGAAGGTCATACTGGGCATGGTCTTACACTTAGAGAACTGAAGCCCATGTCTCACAACACAGTGGACTACAGTTATTGATTATTCACAGCTGTCTGTGCACACACCAAATTGTACACCACTGACACACACACATTGGATAGGAATACACACACATATCTAAGGTAAACACATTATAATATGTCACACATATGCACACACAGACATGGGGAAGAGAAAGACAGACAGTGACAGAGAGAACACCGTTATGAGACCTGTCCCATCCACTACACATTCCATTGGTCTATATCACGTGATGTGCCGATGTCATTCACTGTAGAAATACCTTTAGTTAGCCCTCAGCCCTATAGTGTTATTGGTGCTTCTGATAACTGTGTAACACTGCAGTACAAATAGGTATCCATGTAGAAGTTGTGATCTCAGTCCTGTCAAATATGACGTTGTGTGTGATTGTGTGTATTTCTAGATGAGTGTGGTTGAGGCCATTCGCACTCACTAAATCTCTTGTACCCCTCCTTTGGCACCGCTGCTGATGTTACTCACCTTCAAAGATACCTTTGGACAGCTCTCTCACATATAAGCTCTGTGGCACTTGTGATAACTGTGTAATACTATAGTGTAGCAAACTAGTTGAGTAGGAGTTCCAATCCTGATCCTGGCAACTGTATAAATGTGAGTGTTTGTGTGAGAGAGTGTGTGTATCCTTGTAGAAACCTGATTTTGTGGTCATTCACACTTACAACACTTCCCTTACCCCTCCTTTACCACTGCTGCTGATGTCACTCACCTTCAAAGATACCTTGGCACAGCCCTCCAACATGTAAGCTCCATGGTGTGTGCGATAAATGTGGAACAATGTAGTAGCAATAACTACATCGGTATAGGTTTGAATCCCATCCGTGGCAAGTGTCTGTGTGTGTACATATGTATGTCCGTAACGCAAAGATTTTGGCCCCATTTACACCCAGTACACATCTCAGTGCCTGTCTTTAGAAGTACTGCAGATATCATCCACCTTAGAAGTACCTGTTTCCAACCTTAAACCATGTAAGGTCAGTGGTGCATGTGGTAAATGCATAACCAAAATGGTCTCAAAAAATAGAGGTTTGAACCTCACACCTGGCAAATGTAAATGTGTGTGTAGGGTAAAATACTTTTTGGAATCTCTCACCCACTACATCACCCAATGCCAGTATTTACAAGGGCTGGTGATGTTCCTCACCTTAGAAGTACCTTGGGACAACATCCGTCAAACAAGCTCCATGGCACGTGCAATAAATGTGATATACTGTAGTAGCAATACATAGCTAGATAGGGATTTGACTCTCAGTACTGGCAAGTGTATGTGTGTGTGTGTTTGTATGTGTATGTGTGTTGTGTGTGTGTGTGTGTGTGTGTGTGTGTGTGTGTGTGTGCGTGTGTATGAGTGTCATCAGTATCCTGTGTGGGGGTTGTGTAATAACAGGATCCATTGGGGGGTGGGTTTTGCTAAATTATTATGTTGAGGACCTAGTATATGTCACAATGTCCACATTACAAGGCCAACAGATGTCAAACACCGGAGAGGTTGGTGTAGACAATCCACAGCCCTAAATATGACAGCATGGATTAGTGAACAATATAGGCAACCCTACTATTACTCAGAGACCACTCTCCACCCAAGTAACATACACAAACACACTTAGCTATGCAACAACCACTATATTGGTAGTTCCCCTGCATTTGCCTCAGAGACGGTACCTATGGTGTGATAACAGTGGACTACATCCCTGTTGATCACAACAGTGCCACTGACATCAGAACGTACTTTGATGTGCTACATCTCCTGACTGAGTTGTGTTATCCAGCAAGTAAAAGGACATAGCACCCGGTTCCATCCCCTCAGTATCCCAATAAATGTGTACAGTGGCCATTTTGCCATGTTTCCCACTGGACCCCTGCGACAACTGTAGAGTCTGTAAATGTACCCCACAGAGAGAATATCATGCCTTATACATATGCCTTCTATGGACAGATGCCACAAACTCCACTGAATACTCGTATCATACTATCAGTGTAGGTGCAATCATGACCTCAGTTACATAGCCAGGTCTCACCAAATGAGGTCAGGAATGCTACATCAGAAGATACCAATCTGTCCACACAACATGCCCCAGAGACCTCAAGCACACTTCCACATGTCAAAGAGCGTGCATGTGGGACATGTGCACAACCCAGACACTGTCCATGTTATGGAATATAGATCACATACATGGGAAGCAGTGCACATCACTGGCCACCCACAATAGAAACCTGGATGAGTGGATGGGCAATACAATACCCACCCCTGGGGTCCACTTCAGTGACTACACCCATGAGCCACACTAGGGACTATTGTCATGTGGCCTGATGCCAAGGTATTCCCTAGGGCTAGCTTTGTAGAGCCTTCAGGCCCATTCACCTACTACACACCTATGAAGCAATGAACCTATGGATCTCAGTACTGGCAAGTGTGTGTGTGTGTGTGTGTGTGTGTGTGTGTGTGTGTGTGTGTGTGTGTGTGTGTGTGTGTGTGTGTGTGAATAGTAATCGCAGTGTGTTTGGTTGATGAATATCCCCTGTGGATGTGGTTATTAGCAATCAAAGGTGTGTCCAAACCAGAACATGTACCATTCTCCATTCTACAACAGATGTTGTATATCAACACGTACTAACCCCTAGCCCTGTAATCTGAAGCATATGCAATCACTGTGTTACAGACCTGGAATTACCGTGCACATACTATACCCTGCCGATGACATGGTAGATGTGTCACCACAGTGCCATATCCTGTGGTCTTGCTGCAGGGCCACATCCTGGTGACACACAGATGCCTATAACGGACATGGGATACAGCATGTGAGAACACATTCACTCAGTACTTCACTTGTGGGGGGATAGAGGGGTAAAGTTGGCACTGAATGTGTTGCCAAGACTGTGGCCAATATCTGTTGTCTCAGAAGAGGTATTAGCTTTGTGCAGTAACTCACAGCACTTGTATTTAATGCTGTGGAGGCTGTTGATGTAAATATCACTGCTGTTGTGACTGTCGTCAGTGTCTGCTGCATCTCTGCTGCCATAGATGCCTGTCAGGGACTCTATGAGGGATCCAAAGTTGTGTTTGAGGCTAATAAGGGGTTTAATAGCCATGGGATGCCACCTTTCCCTGCAATAGTGCCCTCCTTCTGATGTACACTTCAGTAATGGCAGGGGACCATCACATTGTCTCCCAGTGTTTGGTGAACAGTGTCTGGGTTCTGTTGGCTCTGGCTAGTACCATGCATTCATGTATCTGTTTGTACAATGCCTATGTGTATGATTCCACAGTCATGCAGCTACATCCCATTGCCATGGGTGCAGTGAAGACATCCACCCCTGTTTTCATGGCTGCAAAGTCAGCTTTGGAGAGTTTTTGCAGGTGGATATATTTGTTGGGGGTGTGGCTGACATGTTCAATTCCATGTTGATTACAGCCTGTGTGAATCTCACCATGCAGGGATTGACATCTGGGGACGAGCAATGGTCCCATAGTTAAGTGGTCAACACAGATCATGGTTGTTGCATCCTCTAACATGGGTCAGTAATGAGCTGGTCTAGGGCAATGGAAATGATGAATCCCAGAAGTGTTGGGTCAATGTACTGGCAATTGGCTACATTCCCCAGGTGATGGAGGGGTAGTTGAAGACTCGTACTATGTCAGTGTTGCATTGGACCATCAGAGATGGCAGGGTGTTGAGGAATGTGTATTGACTGTCTAGGGACATAGATGTGAACCCATAGCAGGTTATGGTCTGGATAGCACCATTAGCCCAAGGTGGTTGTACTGGAAGTATCTCAAATGCATTATGATGGGATGCTAGTCTGGAGGTTTTCCTGTCCATAACGAATATGGAGACACCATCACCTGTGGAGGTGTGGTGTGGTCCATGTTTGGGGGCTGACAGCTGTGGAATGCATCATATCCTGATACTGCAGGTCTGCTCTCTGCTGCTGTGAACCACCTCTCCATCACAGCAGACATGTGTCCTCCACTCCACCGACTGCTGTAAATGACTGTATCCTGACAGTTAGATGTCCACTGTTGAGCAGCATGACGCTCAGGTTGCATACATGTGTAGCTGTTAGGGTGGTAATAACATTAGGAACACTGCCTAGTAAGGCACCATAGGGGTGGAAAGACACTTAGCCAGTAACTGGCAACCCAGTGGTGACAGATGTAGAACCCGTGGCAAGTCATTGGGTTCTGTCAATTATGTCATCCCAAGCAGAGAGGTTCTGGATCCCCTGAGAATGACACATAACACATAAGCCAATGTTGCAGTCAATCATCTGTTGATAGTATTGCCGCATCATTCTGGGTGACAGCAGTACACTGCCCAGGGCTACTGTCACCCTTGCCTGGACCACATAATCAGAGAGTTCAACCATGTCTCCTGTCATGTAGTCCAGGGAGGTGTGTCCCAAGTCAATCACACCCACATGGATTTGGAGTGATACACATAGTTGTGGAGTGACATGACTGGCTGTGTCATGTGTTAGATGCTGGCATGTGATAGCTATTTGGCTGTTACCTGCTCCATATTCAACTTACTGAATGGGATGTGTGTGCCTCGGTATTGAGTTCCCCATGTTCGCTGTATTGTGCAAGGTGGTTAGCCTTAGGAGCTTAGGATGGAGGCATACTGTGTAGGGTAAATATGTGTCCCTTGGCATGTGCCATGTCACGGTGTCTGAGTGGGTGTCTGCCTTGCTGGTCTGTGCTGTTTGGGTAAATGTCCATTGAGCGCCTCCAGGAAGGTGGGTGTGTGGCTTTTTCACTGTATGTCATGGCTGTCAAAGTGGATGTCATGGTGAGCTATGTGTTCCACATGGTGTAGTGCAGGTGTTGATCATATCCTCTTAACCTGCTAGTCTAGTCTTTGCTGGAGAGCACATATGTCCACACTGGGTGATATATGGGTAACCCTCACAGGTCTGAGTGTTTGGAGTTTAGAGGGGAGGTTTGTCTGTGTACATGAGACATTTGCAACAGTGCCCCAGAATGGACAAGTGCACCAGGTTAATGGGTGAAAGCACAGATAACTGCCCTTCAAACATGCCAGGAGGGGTGGACATAACTAGTAAGTACTGTGGCTACATCTGTGATGAACAAGTAATGCTGACAGCTGCATGGTGTGCCACACTTCTTGATACAATAACCTGGTGAAGTTCCAAGCCATAATGCTTGTTGAAGTGCAAGACAGAAAGAACTAGAATGATGTACGGGTGGAACAGAAGGCAGACTGTCTGCTACCTGTAATACTTAAGCACAGCTGAGCAGTTATCAGCAGCTTTGGCCATAATGAAAGTTCAGTAAGCTCTGTAGCTTATGCAGTAACTGTGTAACACTATAGTAGACATACCTAGATAGGCAGGAGTTCTAATCCCAGTACTGGCAAGTGTGTGTACTGTCTGGCTCATACACTTTTTGAACTGTATACTACCCTTTACACTTCCCTTCACTCCAATTTAGTAGACCTGTTGATGTCATCCACCTTAGAGGTACCATTGGAAGAGGTGGAAATGTATAAGATCTGTGGTGCATCTGATAACTGTGTAGCACTATAGTAGGAATACTTAGATGGGCAGGAGTTTTAATCTTAACACTGGCAACTGTTTGTGTGTGTGTGTGTGTGTGTGTGTGTGTGTGTGTGTGTGTGTGTGTGTGTGAGGATAACAACATGTATGCCTTATACCATTTTGATGTGTATACCATACACAGCTGGTGACCACCTCACACTGCCATTACTTTATATAGTGTGGTAACAGCATCTGCCTCACATGCAGCAGGTTAAACCATTGTACAGTCTTCTGTATAGATGTGTCTGGAATATCCATATGTTTGAAACCTATACATGGTCGGCAGTGGTTTGTGTGCCTTAACAATTCCCATGTATGTGATATTATAGCCAAATTCATCACAGTGAGTGCACTGACACACATGGCAGCATGAGGTATCATAAAGAAAACTATACAAACTGGAAACCACAAAAGATATATATGGATCAGGCAGCATGCTTTAAACCAAGACCATTGTATTGAAATAATGTAACTACAGTCAGAAGTATAAGTATGAAGCACTTTTCATCTGGTATGCTATCCAGACTTCATCAGATACAATTAGATCTACAGCAAGTCTTCCTTATAAACCCTTTTCAAACCAAGTCACATGACTCCCAGACCATTAAGTAAAACAATTAAAACAATTACTTCCATTAGTTAACCCATTTTTTGCCCTCACCTTAGTTGTCATCATTTAAGTCCCATGTTTAATATGTGCAGTTGTATCAACTACATATTAAAACAAACATATAACCATATATGTATGCATAAAAGTGTGAATATAAACATATGAATATAAAATATGTAAAAAAAGGCATATAAAGTACCGTATATAAAAAATAAATCACGTTTAACTTTACTTAGGTTAAGACAAACACACACACACACACACGCACACACACACACACACACACACACACACACACACACACATAGATATATATATATAAACTACACTATCTAACATTTATCTCATCAGGCTTTTAAGTTTTAATATACAAGTGATTGAATAAATCTCATTTAAACCTGGCGGGTGACAAGAGTCTAATCTAAGTTGCCATAGCAGTTCAAGTTTTTCTAAAAATAAACTTGATGGACCACACCTTTCATTTTCATGTATTAAAGTGTGATCAATAACTCTAAATTTAAATGCGTGATTGGGATAATCTACACAGTGTCTAGTCGGGGCATTATCTTGTTTTTGTTTATTTATAGTGTATACATGCTCATATATTCTATCACGTAACCTGTGATCCGTTTTTCCAATGTAAAAAGCTGGACAAACCTGACACTGGGCCAGATAAATAATGGATTTCGAGTTACAATTGTATTTACTTTTGACTGAGTAGTTCTTAGCCCTAATTGTATATCTCTCTTCTATTACAACATGTTTACA
Organism: Protopterus annectens; assembly: GCF_019279795.1. Taxonomy (NCBI): domain Eukaryota; kingdom Metazoa; phylum Chordata; order Ceratodontiformes; family Protopteridae; genus Protopterus; species Protopterus annectens. The sequence goes on along the minus strand of NC_056745.1, from coordinate 287,484,826 downwards.
TTGGTTGCACATTTCGCAGTGGTACATCCCTGCATTCCTGTGTGAGTGCATAGTCTGCTTCTCAATTAAGTTTTTCATATTTTTACCCCTCCTGAAAGTAGTAACTGGGTATTTCCCTACTTTCTATATAATATCCCTATCAGTGGCTAATATGTTCCAGTTCTTCCTTACTATTTTTTGTATCTCTTTAGCACTTAAATTGTAGGTCAAAACAAAACTCAAAGGGAAATTGGTCACCCTTTCCCTAATGTTGAGTTCATCATGTCTTTCAGGAACATCCTGAGGTATAATTATGCTAACATCCATATCCATAGTGCTACTTCCTTTGCACAATATAGGTTTATATGTTCCATTCTCCTGTTTTGTTTGGACCTCCAATATAATATTTAGTAGGAAATCTTCTGGGTGGCCCCTATGTGTGAACACGTGCCTAAGGTTCAAGCATTCATCCTCAAAATCTTCCTCTTTGGTAATCATACTAGCTGCTCGGACCACTTGTCCTTTAATCACCGACTTCTTTTGGTAAATTGGGTGCGAGCTTGTAAAATGTAGGTATGAATTTGAGTAAGTGTTTTTCCTGAACAACTTTGCTATGTACCTTTGCTCAAGTGTGTCTTTATGTAATTCAACGTCTAACTAGGCTATACTATTTTCCTGGTAGTCTCTAGTAAATTTCAAAAAGTTGGTTGTGTTGTTGGGGATTGCATGGTCAAATAATTGTACATATTCACATTGATTAACATATCTATAAACATGTCGTTAATGAAATTTCTTAATCTATTATACGCTATGTTAAGCTCATTTAGGCTAACTCTTAATATGTATTTTTTCTAAGTTGTCTCTCCATCTTCTCAATGTATTATGTGTTGTTCATCACTGCTAGTCCTCCACCCTTATCAGGTTTCATAATATGCACTGGTAGGCTTCTAAAATTGTTCTAGGATAATCTTTCATCTTTCGACATATTACTCCCCCTAATATTTTTAACTTTCTCACTAAACAAATTTCTAAAATCAATTTTGCAAATACAGTCAGACATAGCAATAGTTGGGTGAATGGGTGGATTAAATGTATTTGCTATTTTCATTTCCTGTGGGCCCTGAAAGTTGTTACTAAATAATGTTGTTAGATTTAATTTTCTAATGAATAGTTTAAAGTCCAACAACAATTCAGCTATGTCTCCTCTTTCAGATGGAACAAAAGTTAAGCCTTTTGCAAAAAGTTCAATCAGGTCTTTTCCAATTTCAAAGTATGTATAATTATACACTTTGAAGTCTTTCTTTTCATTTGTGACAATAGTAAGGGTGTAAACAGGCCTAGACTCTTCGATGTTACTTACTACTTCTTCCGGTTGCTTGCTCCTCGGGTATTGTAATTCCGCATTTGGTACTTGCGATTCTTCACAAAGTTCCTCCCTTTCTTTCCTGAGTAGTTGTTTTTTGTTGTTGGCCATTCTGTTGATTTTGATAACCTTGCCCATTCAATAACCCACCTCTACTGTCACTCTCCAGGTATTCTTCTGTTATATTATCGGAATTATAATTGCTTGTCCCCGCATTTACAGTTGTCATTTCCACTTGCCTTAATGTTGATTGAGTAATATGTTGAAAGATGAAAAATTATCCTTGAACAATTTTAGAAGCCTACCAGTGGGTATTATGAAACCCGATAAGGATGGAGGACTATTAGTGATGAACAACACACAATACATTGAGAAGATGGAGAGACTACTTAGAAAAAATACATATGTAAGAGTTAGCCTAAATGAGCTTAACATAGCGTATAATAGAATAAAAACTTTCATTAACGACATGTTTATAGATATGTTAATTGATGTCACAATGCACAATTATTTGACCATGCAATCCCCAAAGACATCTGTGCGGTTTGCCGTCCCAAAAATACATAAAAACGTCAGGGACCTCCCAATGAGAGCCCTAGTAGACGCCAGACAGTCAATAACGTACTCTTGCTCTAAAGTTATTGATTTAATGTTAAAGAAATACGTTAGCCAAGAATCACAGGTCTGTAAAGACTCATGGACATTTCTTGAAAACAATTCATTAGAATTTGTCCAATAATCTAATTTCCTAACAGTGGACGTATGTGATTTATATACCTCAATCCCTCAGGACACAGGTATTGAGTGGGTAGTCGACTTAATGAGAGCAAGAGGAGCTACAGATAAAGACCAAAGAGTAATAGAGGAACTTTTGAGTATTGTTCTCAAGAACAACTTTATTACATTTGATGACAAATTGTACCTTCAAAAAGTAGGAGTTGTCATGGGTTCACCATGCGGGTCGAGTTTCGCTAACCTCGTGATGGCCCATTGGGAACACAAATTTGTTATAAGCAACACATTTATTGATAAAGTAGTTTCATTCTGCACTAGGTTCCTGGATGACATCTTTATTATTATAAAAGGACATAACAAGGCAGCAACAGATATTGTAGATTATTTTAACAACGCAACCAACTTTTTGAAATTTACTAGTGGCTACCAGGAAAATAGTATAGCCTATTTAGATGCTGAATTACATAAAGACACACTTGAACAAAGGTACATAGCAAAGTTGTTCAGGAAAAACACTTACTCAAATTCATTCCTACATTTTACAAGCTCGCACCCAATTTATCAAAAGAAGTCGGCGGTTAAAAGACAAGTGGTGCGAGCAGCAAGGATGATTACCAGAGAGGAAGACTTTGAGAATGAATGCTTAAATCTTAGGCACATGTTCACACACAGGAGCTACCCAGAAGATTTCCTACTAAATATTATATTGGAGGTCCAAACAAAACGGGAGAATGGAACATATAAACCTATATTGTGCAAAGGAAGTAGCACTATGGTTATGGATGTTGGCATAATTATACCTCAGGATGTTCCTGAAAGACATGATGAACTCAACATTAGGGAAAGGGTAGCTAATGAGTTTTGTTTTGACCTACAATTTAAGTGCTAAAGAGATACAAAAAATAGTAAGGAAGAACTGCAACATATTAGCCACTGATAGGGATATTATACAGAAAGTAGGGGAATACCCAGTTACTAGTTTCAAGAGGGGTAAAAATATGAAAAAATTGAGAAGCAGACTATGTGCTCACACAGGAATGCAGGGATGTACTGCTGCGAAATGTGTAACCAATGTAAACATGTTGTAATAGCAGAGAGATATACAATTAGGGCTAAAAACTACTCAGTCAAGAGTAAATACAATTGTAACTCGAAATCCATTATTTACCTGGCCCAGTGTCAGGTATGTCTAGCTTTTTACATTGGAAAAGCAGATTGCAGGTTACGTCATAGAATATATGAGCATGTATACGCTATAAATAAACAAAAACAAGATAATGCCCTGGCTAGACACTGTGTAGAATACCCCAACCACTCATTTAAATTTAGAGTTATTAATCACACTTTAATACAAGAAAATGAAAGGTGTGGTCCATCAAGTTTATTTTTAGAAAAACTTGAACTGCTATGGCAGCTTAGATTAGACTCTTGTCACCCTCCAGGTTTACATAAGATTTATTTGATCACATGTATATTAAAACTTAAAAGCCTGATGAGATAAATGTTAGACAGTGTAGTATATATATATATATATATATATATATATATATATATATATATATATATCTTAACCTAAGTAACTTAAATGTAATTTTTTTTTATATACTGTACTTTATATGCCTTTTTTACATATTTTATATTCATATATTTATATTCACACTTTTATACATACATATATGGTTATATGTTTGTTTTAATATGTAGTTGATACAACTGCACATATTAGACATGGGACTTAAATGATGACAACTAAGGTGAGGACAAAAAATGGGTTAACTACTGGAAATAATTGTTTTAATTGTTTTGTTTTACTTAATGGTCTGGGAGTCATGTAACTTGGTTTGAAAAGGGTTTATAAGGAAGACTTGTTGTAGATCTAATTGTATCTGATGAAGTCTGGATAGCATACCAGATGAAAAGCGCTTCATAACTATACTTCTGACTGTAGTTACATTATTTCAATTTGCTGTGGACTTAATAAATTGAGTGGTCTTGGTTTAAAGTGTGTTGCCTGATCCATATATATCTTTCGTGGTTTCCAGCATGAGGTATCATACCTGACTGTAACATCATGCTGATAGGACATCTGCCACCCTCACATGTGGCCAGCCTTGTAGGTGCAATACATGAGTCCAGATGCTTTGTTTTGCAAATGAACTGTACCTGTTATGGGTCACATTAAAGGCTGGAAGAGGTGTGGACTATCATATTGTGGTCCTAATTATTATGTAACAAGAACGCCTTGCATCTTAAGAGGTCTGTGTACATAATTTATAGCCACTGTATGCCAGTAATGTGTCACGCATGACCTTACCTTAGGCCGTTTGTCCAGCACAATTTTCTGGACTCTGTCCAGATGTCTTGGCACTGACAATTTATAAGGTATGCTACAGGAATGTTGAGTTCACATCAGACAGGTCCCAGTGGTGACTACTGTGATGCAATACAGTTAACCCCAGCACAAGTGAACATGCACAACAAGCAATATCGCTATTACATAAAGCAGTATAGCTATTACTGATGGTTGTGTGCATGGTAAATTGCATGCACTTCACATGCCTGGAGTATTGCCAGGCAACAACAGAACAATGTCATACTCACCAGCTTCAAGCTGCTGTCCCATATGGTAGTTGTGAGAGGGTGTTATTGTCAGCAGATGCACATGTGGCTTTGGTACAGGATGGATGCAGCATGTCTGCACATCTACAGTACTAACCAGAATAATACACAATGTCCTGTCCTTACCATAGATGTGCACCTCTGTGCATTAGAAACCCCCATCCACAACTGCAGATTGACCTGACACATGCGTGTAGATACAATACAGATACATGTATATCTGATACATTAGTGTACTAATCCTCAGTGGGCCCTTACCTGCATGCTCCTCATCCAGTGTATGTGTGCAACCCACCTCCACAATGCTTTCCTCAGCGTCGTGGTCTGTGCGTTCAGCGTGTGGGCCAAGTGTGGTGAGGAGCTCCTCAGTGGGTGTCAGTGGGGGCTGGATGGCTGAGCCCCCACCTGTGTCTAGCCAGTCCCTTGCTACAGCAGCAGCAGCCCATTGATGGGCATGGCATTTGAGGTTGGTGGCCCGATGCTGTACATGCACATAAGTTCTGCTGTGCAGTCCAGCATCATTTACCCTGTGGACCACACTGTTCCACAGGGCATTCCTCTCCCGCACATCTTCTGCTCTCCATCCACATGACAGGGCATAATGTTCAATCACATATTGGGTGAAGATGTCCATTTTCCCAACAGAGAATGCTGGTAGGCATGCCCTCTGCATGTTACCTGGAAGACATGAGCAGTAAAAGGTCACAGGACCTCATACAGTTGTCAAAATGCACATCAACAGTGGCTATTACTTGCAAATAATCCAGACAACCCTGGAAACCTCCAAGCTATAATGGCTATAGCAGCTTGCATTACACGCCTGTCCCTAAGCTATCTTATTCCCCCCAATGTTGGAAACTTGATTGCATAATCCTCTATCCTCCATTCATTTCTGTGTAGAGTGTTGACAGTGGTCATCTTCCATGTGGATGGTGTGTGTATGGTGGCAGGTCTGTGTTTGACTGTGGTGTGTGATGGAGCTCTGAGCACATCCCTGGGTTCATGCAGGAGGCAGACACTGATGTTAGTATAGATTATTGCCATGAGTAGGCAGTATGTACATGCTCACCATTGCTGTGGGGAGGAGTGTGGTTGATTTGCATATTTCCATGTACGACTGGGGTGGACAAGGTGGCAATGTTCCCACCTAACTTATGTGATGCAATTTGCCTATATCCACGGCATGTGTGTATGAGATGTTTTTTACCCCCAGTACAGGGTGAATTGTGTTGTTTCATCTGAGGCTTACAACATATGTGGAGACATGGTTGCAATTGTCCTTGATGGTGTGGATATGTCTGATTCATAGTCATAGTCAGCCTTACAGGATGTCACCTGTGAAGTTACCTGCTTGCTCAGATATAGGTGGACTTGCTTCAAAGTTGTTGCCTGCATCTATGTGTCCCTGTACAGCCAATATAGCAACCTGTTATGTGGTTTGTCTATTGCTGCTGTCCAGCAAAGGGGATTATTCTACCTTGATGGAGGCTGGATATACAGGTCAGGTACTGCTGTGTCCATATAGCTACAGTGGATATAAAGTCTAGACACCCCTGATACACTGCCTGGTATTTGTGCAATAGGAACATGACACCACAATAACTCATTTCATAACAATTCCCACCTGTAGTGTGACCTATAGTCTAAACAATTCAATTGAAAACATAACAATCTGGTTTGTGAAAACATATGGAAATAATACTCTGTACAATAAGCCAGTTGAATGAGTGTGCACACCCTTAAACTTGGGTGTGCACCTCTTGAGATGGTTACAGCATCCATCTGTCTTGGTCTGGACTCTAACATCGTGGCACATCTTCACTTGGCAATAGTTGCTCACCTTCCTAGAAACACCTTTGATTGTATTGTAATGGAACTGGACAGGTTAGGTTTCACATTCAAGATGAGAAACATTATGAAATGATATTCTGTGGTCTGATTGTCATACAGAACACAAACCTGGCATTCTAACAGGGGTGTGTGCACTTGTGATATCTACTGTATATAGGTGTTGATATAGCTGGTAGTGGTAGGCATGGACAGAGGCTCATAACACAGGTGGACATTTCTCTGATTAATACCTGATAATCATGCCTACTCCAGTACCCACTTCAGTGTCAGGGCAATGCAACCACCAGTAGCTGTACACATATATGTGTGTTGTATGCACTGACACTGATATAACACACATGTGCAACATGCACAGCCTATTTATCTGGCTGCTTGAAAACCATGTGATTAGTTCTGTGCCTTCCAGCTGAACATATGCATACATACATGTGCTCAGGGGATACCTGGTATACATTTCTATTGAATATAAGTATGGCACACTGTATTCAGTCTTGCTGCTCAATCATACTTCTCAACCTGTTACAGCAGTAAATCTGGACAATGGCACAAATAAATGGGTGTCAAAGATGACATCAGTATCGATACTGTATTAATATAGCTGCACCATACATTAGTACGTTGATTGCACAGTAGGGTTTGACATCACTGTGATAACCTGGAAGTTGTCCAACAGTCATAAGTAGGCTATTATGTTACAATGCCATTGCTCACAGACCTGCCAATGGTTTGGGTGACATAACACAGGTATATGTGTATGTGACTAGAGATATCTGTCACAAATGTGCTTATTGTCCAGCTGAACACTGTACAGTTTAATGTTATTAAGTCAATATATCACATGCAGTTCAACACACATGTCTGCAACAGTACTCTACTATGCATACACCCTCTATAGGTGTCTTAGCTTTACAAGGCAAAGATGTGCCATACTCATAATCACAGGTAACATGGATATGGATAACATCCCATTAACTGGCCTAGAAGTGGCACAGTCACAACTGTTTGGCAGATACCCCATGCAGTTGTCATATGTGAGCTGTTCTTTCACAGGTGGGTCAGGCTCATGAGCTGTGTTCCCACCTCACAACCTCTCAGAGCATCACATCTGGACAATGCCTAAATGATGGGGGGATAAATAGGGACAGACTTTAAATATACCTGCTACAAACATAGGAAGTTCATAAAATGATACATTTAGCATTACAGTGAATATTCTTAAGGATGTGGAGTCTCACACTCAAGTGTTTGTCATTACCTGATGACTTCAATCCTCAGTTATTTGCCAGTAAAGTTCAGATCTCAGGAGGAACAGCGAAAAATACATGACGGTAAAATGTGGACATTCTGTGAGGATCGGTACAGTCGAGAGGTATGTCTGTGATATCTCCCACTGCAGAGAGGGCCAGATGCTATGGCCATAGCAGCTGTTTAGTAGGACATTAGTACAGCATGTCTTGTTGGGACATATATTTCTACAAACCATATTTCCCATTATTACAGACCAAGTACTAGATTCAATTACTTGCTTACATGGTCCACTTACCTTTTTTCTTTCTTGTCTTTTCCACTTTATGTCTCATTTATTTCTCTCTCTCTCTCCCTGTGCACAACAGGGATAGAGCTGGTTTGAATAGGTGGCAGCATGGCTTTTGTAGGTGATGTTCATGACCAGTTAATAACCTGTGCACCTACTGGGGTTCCCCACTTGCTAATTGCATGCAGAGCAGCTGTGTAGTTCTTTCAGTAGCCAATGTCATGGCAACACACTCCTATAAATGAGTACTCCATGTGGGCGTTGGCCCTTTCCCTTACTTGTGAGGAAGACATCCTGGAGTTCTATGAGCTACTACCTCTTACAACAAGACTTGTGGAGACAGGCCAACTAAATGGTGGGGAAGGTCAGGACTTAGGAGCAGAATGTGAGTATTGCTGTAATATGTTGGGAATATTGCTAGTTTAGCTAGTTTAACAAGGTTTGTCTGCACATGCAACTTCTGTATGGCTTTCAGTCTGACAAAGTTCTGTCTCTGCATTGTTCTCAACTAACAATTCCAATACTGAAGAAAAACAAACTGTCAAAAAACAAACCAAAAGGTTCCGAGCCAGCAGGTGTAAAACTCCAAAGGTTTATTAGAAAATGTAAAAGTAAAGCGCTTTTCGTCTCCCTTAGTAGGAAGACTTCTTCAGACAAAGGAAAAAATCATCAAACACAATTTAAAACCTAAAAAAAAGGGGGGGGTTACAAAATTACAAACAGCTGCCTTAATTGAACCCACTGACATACCTTCACATTTAAAGTTGTATTACATTAAAAGCATAAATAAATGTCCACTTAGTGTAGACAGGGTGTCAAACGTAAAAAAGTTTTCAAAAAAGAAACATGAACTTGATAAAAGTAACCAAGAATGTCTTAGTGAAGATTCATGAATCTAATCAAGTGTAAATACTGTTTCCCTTAAAATACATTTTAGCAAACAACTTTTCATAGGGTAAAACAAAACTCATACAGAATCTTGTGATTAAAAAGAAAATAAAATGAAGTAATGCTTGCAACCAAATATAATATCCATTCCTTAACAGAAAAGGTAGTAAGGAGTACACATCTCTAATGCATAACGAAGAATCAATAATAAATGAATAAATAAACAATGAAACTCAACTAGGAGTCTGCAATAAGCGGAATTTCAAAGGCGTTTCTAATAAAAGAAATGTTATTTCTAATATTAAATAACCGAATATGTTTATTTCTGTGTTAAAAATCTAACACAGAAATTGCTTGTCATTTCAACGCCAACAGAATGCAACAACAGTATATGAAAAAGAATTTTTTTTTTTTTTTTTTTTAAATGTTGCTTAAGCAATGGGTAAAGCACCAAGCTGCGATGAGAACACTTTCTAAGCTTTAGTATGCACAGTTGTAGCAGCCAAAACAAGTCAAAATGCAGCTGTTTCAGAAAAAAAATGGCAAGGCATTGCGTGAAAGACACATCTAAATCAAAACAAACAAACCGCCGGAGTCACAAAATGGTACTTCATTCAAGAACCGTGCAGGTACTAAACATGCGAAAAAGGCGGATAGCCAAACAAATGAAAAATCAGTTCACAATCGTGCCCATGAATACGGCACATTGTTCTGCAAATGAGTTTGTACTGTGTGTGAAAAAGGTAATAAATAAAGTAGCTGAAGACAAAAAAAAAAAGAAAGAAACGCAACACCTAAGTAAATCCACAGCTGTTGGTGTTCAATGACATTGACAGTAAGTAAACATAGCACTTCAAAATACCGTGGGTCTAAACATTAAGGTCTCATTGTTGCTTACGCAAAAAGGTGTATGTGTCTAGAAGTAAGCAAAAATCAAGTCAGACCACAATGCAGAACCTGTCAAAAATAAAACATACAAATCCTGAACGAAACTATGCAAAATGAAAATAAAAATAAAAATATAATAAGGTATGGGTCAAAGTACAGCGAAGCGCTGCAGAGGTCAGAAAACCAATGTTTCTCAAGTTAAACATTTGTGAATTAAGGTTTAAAAACCAGACTTGAGGTTTAAGTAATGATGAAAGAAGTCTTATCTTAGCAGGTTTCTTAACTTTAAAACACAAGTCAAAGAAGTAACTTCGTTCAACCCTGGTGACGTGTAAGAGTTCTTTTTAAGTTGCCAAATGAGTTTCTTTTTTTCTAATAACAATTGTTGGGGTCCTCCTCTTTCATCTGTAAGTACCTGGTCTATAACTTTAAAAAGGAAAGCGTGAGAAGGGTTGTTATTACAATGTCTTGCAAGGGCGTTAGTGTTGCTCTTCTTCCTAATGTGGTACGTATGTTCATAAATTCTCTCTTTAAGTTTTCTGTCAGTCTTCCCTATATAAAAGGCAGGGCATGACTGGCACACAGCTAAATACACCACAGTTTGGTTTGTTTTTTGACAGTTTGTTTTTCTTCAGTTTTGGAATTGTTAGTTGTTCTCATGGCTACAGAACCCAGCTTGGGTTGCTCTGGAGATATTATCACTCAACCTTTTTTGCTGCCTGACTCTGGATCGTATGAAATGATGAACTTAACCCAATTAATCCAGCTTATGAATGAAAAACTTGAAAATCTTTCTACAAGGGTGGATAGCTTGTCACAAGCAAACACTTCGGTGAGACCTAAAATCATGGCTAACTGTGCTCCCAGCACTCAACTACAAGGGTGTTCGACTACCTGTAATTGTTCTGGAAATGGAGCTACTAATGAAGGAGCGAACCACACTGGTGTACTACACCCATGACAGAATGAAACTAGTGTGATCTGTGTGTGCGAGGGGAATGTAGCTTGTATGGTGGTGTTTCTGTGTGTTTGTCTGTGTGGTATGACCTTGGAGTTAATATATTTAAGTAGGGGGGGTGTGAGGGGCTGTGGGGGGTGCAGGGTGACTTGCCCCCCCTGTTGTGTGTAGTGTAGGTTTGAGTGTTTGTGTGTTTTGGGGAATCTGTGTGTATGTTTATGCATGGTGTATGGTTAGTGCAGTGTTCGCGATTTTAAAATTCGTGCTTCTGGGGTTTCAGGATTGTCAGTTTACAAGGCCCTGGCTCCAGTACTTGGCAAGCCTTATTATGTTGTTGCAAGGCAGAACAGTTTAGCTGTGGAGGATGGGTTAAAGGCTATACTTACAAGAGATCCCTAGTTTGGGCCCCTTTACCCCCCTTTACACAGTCTTTGGTCAGGTTTGTTGCAGTAAGAGGTTCAGAGTGTGGATCCAATGTCCGAATCCACTATATATATATATATATATATATATACACACACACACACACACACACACACACACACACACACACACACACACACACACACACACACACATGCACACGCACACACACAAACAACTCATCTCTGTCCTCAATAACCTATCCTTCTCTCAATCAATCACCAACTGGTTTCAGAGTTATCTGTTTGACCGCCAACAATCCGTTGTATGGCAGAATGACATATCTCCCCAACTACCAGTCTCTATAGGGGTTCCCCAATGATACATCCTTGGACCCCTACTCTTCTCTATTTTCACCAATAATCTAGCCTCTGCCACCAAACATGGCACACTCATACAATACGCAGATGACTCAACCATCATCTGCTCAGCCCAGTCCCTACCCAAACTGCAAAATAATCACACAGGAAGCCTTTTCCTCTGTTGAAACTTGGTTATCTGATGCCCAATTAATACTCAACCCAAACAAAACTAAACTAAACTACTCATCTTCCAACACATCAAACATACTCAAAACAACTCTCACTTTAACATCACAGCAAAAGACAACACCACTATACACCCAACAGAACACACCAAATTGCTAGGAGTGGAAATAGACAATAAACTAAAATTTGACATTCACATATCCATGACCATAAGAAAAGTCCACAAAAAACTAGAAGCGTTATAGAGAAATAAGCAACTTCTCACCAAAGCAGCAAAGATTTCAGTAGCAAATTCCCACCTTATCTCCACCCTACTTTATGCCTCTCCAATATATACCAACCTAAGGCAATGCGATCTAGACAAGCTAGAGACCTGCTACAACAAAACCGCCAAATTCGCCACAGACGCATCCTCCCGTAGTCACCACTGTCTCTCACTTGCTGAATTGGGCTGGCTTGAACTCCCTCACCTCCTTCAATGGTATCAACTCACACTCGCCCACAAACTAGAAACCATCCACTAAATGTCCCATCCCTCCAGAATCTACTCCAACCCTATCGCACCACCAGACCACTAAGATCCAGCAACAAAAATCACTTTCAGATCACTAAAGCCAATAACTCTGCTGGTGAAGCACTATTCTCTTGTGCCATAGCCAAATTATGGAACTCCCTCCCACCCACAATTACCTCCGTACCATCATGCACCCACTTCAAAACTTTACTAAATGTGCACCTAAAAGCATGCTGGCTATGCCCTTTCAACTCCCACTCTAATATCACCCACCCCATCCAACCACTACCATTCTTTCCACCCCGCTAACTACCTTAATTATAGCAAGCTCAGATGCTCATAAGCCTACTACTTATTATACAGCAGGAACTTCTTATTGTAACAATTGTTAATGTCTGTTATGTACTTCGCAGATAAAGATTCTAGTTGTCTACTGATGTACTATGTTCTTCATCTGTAACTATGCTTGTAATTATTAATTGCTATGTTAATCAAATTGTTAATCGCTATGTAAATCCAATGTAACTACTGTCTGTATATTTTAACTGTGGAGCTTTTCTCCCCGGGCCTCCACTGAAAATGGACCTACGTCCAGTAGGACACTCCCGCTCAACAAATGTAAATAAATATATATATATATATATATATATATATATATATATATATATATATACACATATATATATATATATCTGTATACATATAAATATATATAATATATATATATATATAAATATATATATATATATATATATATATATAGATACATATATATATATATATATATATATATATATATATATATATATATATATATATATATAAAAACATATATATATATATATATACACACACACACACACACACACACACACACACACACACACACACATATATAAAAACATAATTTAGGACTGAGAATGTTACTATAATACATGTTGAGGGGAAGATTTATTTATCTGATGTTATTTTGCACTGCAATTAATTTAGCAAACTGTTAATGTACTGTTCTTAAAAGTGTAGGGATAATAATTTCCTCTCTGTCTATTCCTGCATTTGCTACTATAGAATTTTAACTTAGAAATCGACACCTATCCTTGTCTGACTACTGCTATGCTGCTCATATATCTTCAATCTTTATTGTTGTCTTGGCCAGTGATATTACCTTTTTCCTTCTATTCTCTCTTGCATATGACCTGCACCAGTCCCTCACTGCACTCTCTCACCCAAGCTCCCTCATTCATATCTCCCATTTCTTGTCTCTTACTTCAATTCTCCTAACCTATTTTACCACAACTAGCCCTCCAAGTCCATTCTATTAACTACATTTAGTTTCTTGTATGCTGCCAGAACTGTCCTCTCCTAAAGTTGCTTATCTCTTTTCTCCTATCTCTGACCCATACCTCATTTTTACCAGCTTTATTTTGGAGAGGTTAGAAAGCCATGGTAAAGGAACAGCAGCTGAGGACCCACAGTAACTGGCCATCTCCCAGTGTGCACTACCTAACCAAGGACTCTAAACCCTGTTTTCCTGGACTTCTTACAACCAATGTATGTTTAATAACTCACTAATGTTTTTCTATCCTACCTCCTGCATCACGGATACTTGCACATTCCCATGGGTCACTAATATAATTCCCTCCCTTCAGCTTACCAGCTGCCCTTCCTGCCTTTACTACTCCTACTCATGTAAAGCTTTAACTGGAACCCATTGCTAACCCCTTCAGCATTTTCTAATTTAGGTCCTGACAGAAACGCTAAGCAGCTAAACTTCTTAGTGTGAGCTTTTACTATTTAAGCAGTCAGACCTGCAAGTTCCCAACCTGACTCTGTCTGACTGATTTTTTTCCAGCCAGTAAGCATCCAGGGTGCTTTTCCCACTCCGTTTGCCCTGCGAGCTCACTCCGCTCCCCTACCCTACCCCCAATTACCACCCGCTCCAGCATGCTTACTTTTATTCGTCCCTTCCCCTCCCAGCCAGCCTAATTACCCAACAGAGCTCTTCCCTCATTACTCCACCTACTTGCAGATGTCCCACTTAAACGCATCACTCTCTCTACCTCCCTAGCAATTAAAGTCCCCTCCTCTTTCTTATAATTCTAAGAAAACCTTTATCTCTTTCTAAACCCTCTCTTCTTCATAGCCAACTCTCTTCTCCAAATCTATACCTATCATTCTCCCTTTGCACAGATATGCCCTCCTTAATTCTCTGCACCCTCCAGGCCCCCTGCTTCCTCCTTGTGTTCCTAATTCCCCTATGCTATGACAGCTCATATTCCTCCAATGTTAGTCCAATATTACCTACAAAAATAACCACCATACAAACCCACCTTCACCCTCAGTCTTACTCTCATTTCCATTCTATCTTCTCTTCACTCATTCAGCCTAACCCTCTGCACCTATTCCACCATAAAATCTTCTCCACAACAGCTAAGATACTGACACCTAAACTAATCTTAGATCTACCTAGACTCTTACTTTGCAAACCTAAATGGCTAAAGGTTATTTCCTTTAACATCTTAGTATTAGCTAGAGATATCCATCCCATCCCTGGTCCTAGTCCCTTTATTAACAACACCTACCCCGTATCTTCTTCCTCCCCCCACAACACCATAAAAATCTTTACTATCAATGCCCAGAGTCTTAACAACCAATTTCAAGCTTGGCTAAGCCATAACCAACCAGACATCTTAGCCATCTCTGAAACTTGGCTCAAACCCTATATCTCTGACTCTGAGATCCTGCCCCCAGGATTTCATACTCTCAAAAATGAACGATTAAATAAAAAAGGTGGGGGCACTGCCTTAGTCTACTCTAACCTTCTTACCTTGATTCCCCTCCAAATTCCAATTCCTCAATTCAACAACACTGAACTTACAGCTGGACTGCTAAAAATGAATAAACACAAGAATATCTGAGCATTGCCCTATATATCTCACCTGGTAACAATATCTCCACCCTCAAAGATATTCTCCTATGGGCTTCAACTGAAATTAACTACAACACTTACATTCTAGGGGATGTAAATATTGACTGGAATAAAGTCAATAGTCCCTCTCCCTCCCTATCCATTAACCTCTATAACTTTACTCAAATAATCCTCTCCATCACCTGTCCCAACAAAACAAATCCCCCTGGATCCACTATTGATTGGATCCTAGTCTCCGATCCAAATAAAATAACCAACTCTGGCACAATTCCTGACACCATTAGCAACCACCTCCCAGCTTTCATTCACCGCTCAACTAGCTCTACCCCACACCTGCACCAATACATTCTCACTCGCAACCTCAGTAGCTTCAACCCCACAACTTTCTCAAACATTTTCAAACAAATGAACTGGCAAATTCTAAACACCCTTCCTCTTGACAATGCTATAGTCTACTTCAACTATGTCTTCCTAGACACTCTAAACTCCCTAGCCCCACTAAGAAACAAAAAGATAAAAACTAATACAGCTCACTGGCTATCCAAAGATACAAAACAAATTATGCACCAAAAGGACAAATTATGGAAGCTTTACCAAAACAATAAACTGCCCAATACCTTGCTCCAATACAAACATCTCCATAACCTTGCAAAACCGCTAATCACTAAGGACAAAAAATCCTGCTACATCAAGCTCCAGTTAATAACAATAAAAATCCCAAGCAATTCTGGAAATCAATAAACTCACTTCTCAATCCAGGCTCCAAGAATAACCCCTGTCCTAACCCAAGTAAATCCGACCTTGAACTAGGCTCTGAATTTAATTAATTTGTCATAGAAACAATTTCTGACCTGACCAAGACTTTCCCCAACAATAACCCACCAGTCCCTCACTCTTCTCCATCTAACTCCCCTAATAACGCTCTGCTTATGTTTGAGCTCAAACCTGTCTCCACTAACTTTATAAAAAGACTTCTGTCTAAACTTAAATCTTGCTCTAATGCTCCTGATAATATTCCCTCCTCCTTCCTAAAATGTGCTGCTGATGGTATAGCTCTCCCAATCAGCATAATTATTAACAGATCTATAAAGGAATCATACGTCCCCAAACTCTGGCACTCAGCTTATATTCTTCCTCTTCACAAAGGAGGCAAAAACACCAGCATCTCAAACTTCCGCCCTATTGCTCTGCTCTCACCAATCTCCAAAATCCTAGAAAAGTGTATCCACCTCCGACTTATGCCTTTCCTGACCCTAAACCATCTTCTTACACCTACCCAACATGGCTTCCACCCAGGCCATAGCACTATAATTGCTGTACTTTCTTTCCTAGAAACTGTCAATCAAGCCCAAGATTCAGGACACTTAGTTTCTCCTTTTTTGCTCGATTTGTCTAAAGCCTTTGATGCTGTTTCCCACAAACACCTTCTCTACTATCTCTCAAAACTTCATCTCTCACCAAACACTTGATCCTGGTTCTCCAATTACCTATTAGACGGATCACAGGCAGTCAAATGGAAGAACTCCACCTCTTTCTTCTTACCTACCCCAACTGGCATACCACAGGGATTCATCCTTGGGCTTATGCTTTTTAATATCTTCATCAATAACTTTTACACTGCTATTCCTGATGCCAAAATCATTCAATACGCAGACAATTCAACATTAGTCTGCTCTGCCTCAAACCTCTCTGAACTGCTGACTAAAACCCAAACTGCTTTTTCAACTACCAAAAATTGGATGCACCAAAACCACCTCCCTCTCAATGCAAATAAATCAAAAATTCTACTGTTCCTTCCTACAAAGACTTACTCCTATGAGAAAAATGCTTTCAAAGTCCTTAGTCAAACCAACACATCTATAGAAGTGGTTCCTTCTGCTAAACTATTTTACATTACTATTGACGAACACCTCAAGTTTGATATCCATATTCAACAAAATATTAAGAAAACCCACCAAAAGCTAGGTATGCTGTACAGGAACAATCTCTTTCTCTCCACCTCTACTTGGCATACTCTAGCCACTACCTATCTTCTTCCTTCCTTATTATATGGAGCCCCTCTCCTAACTTACCTGTCCTCCTCTATCACCTCCAAACTAGAAAACTGCTACAATAAAATCTCTAAACTTGCCACCAAATTCAAAAATTCCACCCATCATTACCTTACCCTACAATCTCTGAATTGGCTAGAACTCACAAACTACCTAGACTACCTCCAGCTCATCACTGCACACAGACTTGTATTTCACCCTACAAAATGTCCAGCTCTAACAAATATCCTTCCCCCTTACACCCCTAACAGAACTCTTAGATCTGAACATCAAAATGTAATTGCTATCCACAAACCCAAACGTCCTGCTGGCCAACTTCTCCTCTCTTTCTCACTAAGCAAGAAATGGAATTCTCTCCCTTCCAGTCTAAGAACTATATCAAACTCAGAAAACTTCAACATCCAGCTTTTCAAACACCTGTCCACTAAATGGAAGTGTACCTGCCTTCAGCCTACCTAATTCTAAGTATATGCCCCCAGGAGATTTTCCCCTGGGTTCCTAAGCTCTCTATAACTTTCATAGCTAATTTCCAATGAGTGGATCTAAGCTCTCTGCAACTCCTATAGCTACGTATCACACAATTCAGTTTTGTAAATATTGTAAATCGAATCTTACTTTAAATGAGTGCATGTAAAGTGCTTCCACATTTACTTTAAATGTGTGCATGTAAAGTGTTTTCACACCTACTACATAAGAGTGTTTGGTCAAATTAATCTGTATATTATATCCCTTAAGATCAACCACAATGAATTTTGTTGACTATGCATGACATTGAATGTACATATTTGTAAACTGTTCTATAAAATGTATCTTTTATACTTTTGTATCTTTTGTATCTTTACTGTATTATGTATCTTGGAGCTTTTTTCCCCGGGCCTCCACTGAAAACCGGTCACTTGGGCCCAGTGGACTTCCCTGGTAATCAAACTGGAAATAAATAAATAAGATATATATATATATATATATATATATATATATATATATATATATATATATACATATACACATATACATATATGAATGCATTTTCCCTACTGTTGAATGACTGTGCTGAATGATATGTTTGAGAAAACAAACATATCTACAGCTCTGAAGGCTTAGTGGTAAATTGCTGTAGCTATGGTGTGACTTGCAAGGGCTGATTATTTTTTTGCTGGGCAGAACAAGGGCTGTTGGATACAGAGTGATTAAGGCACTTTTAATCAGTTGTAAGCGGGTTTGCGTGGGTTTGTGCGATGGTAAGCAATGCAAACTTCCATTTACATATGCTTACAGACAGTTAGCCTTCAAAGTGCTTTATCTGTGTAGACATTACTTAGCAAAATTTTTTTTAGGAACAGATTGCCCTTTTTTTGTTTTTTTTAAGGTGAGAGTGGGATGTTGGGGAAAGATAGTAGGTATATTTGGGGAGGTAGGTTGGGTAGGAAGACAGACATGACAGACAAGACAGCATACAGGGGTGGTATATGACATGTGGGGGTAAACACCTTGGACGGGGAGGGGTGTTTGGAAAGTGGAAGCCCATGAACCCTGAAATGGAAACAGTGGGACTGAGGTCCCCACCCATGGGCAGTCACCACTGCACCTTTACGGCCCTGAAGGTGGCTGTGCAGGGGGCTGAGCAGGAAGGGCAGGCTGACCCACTAATTGTGCCACGTAACCCTCAAGCTGGCATAGCAGATCTCCAAACTCCTTTTGGAGGTAGCTATGTGCCAAACCCCGTTCCTGGCTTCAGGTGACAGGATCCTGTCCGCACCCACTCTCGGGGGGGATGAGCCCCATCCCCTGAGGCGGTTCCACCCAAAGGTGGTGCAGGACCAGCAGACAAGGAGGTCCCAGAGTGGGTCCCAGATGTGCTGGGTCCCAGTGCCATGGCCAGATGAGGTGGAAGAGGTGGATCTGCTCGGACCATCCTTCCGAAACGTGCTATGGTGTTACAGTTTTAGAACATATCCGGGTTAGTAATAGTCAACACAATCCAGGATTAGTTATAACAGCATGCATAGATATTCCCATTAACCAAAAACAACAGATTTGGAACAGTTGCATAGCAAACAGAACACATGCATATATGGAACCACAGTGGCCATTACAACGGCATGCAGGTTACATTGATAGCAACAGGCCACCAATGATAGTATTTTAACATGGAACATTAATAGAAACACATTTCAATATTTGTTGAATAATAAGACATATGTCCAACAGTAGGTTTGGTGTAAACATACCCAGTGATTTGTGTGTTTAGATTATTGTTGCAGATATGGTGGTGGGGGAATGTCAATTAACAACTTGTATATCCTTGCAGTACTCAAAACTTTAATGATCATTGCTCTAATCATTACTCTACAGGTATTATTGCAATACCCTATGGCCTTGATTTGGGCAGTGGTATGTTTACACACAGTGTATACTTCAACTGTCTTATAGCTAAATTATACTTCTCTTACCTGGTAGACCTGTGGAGGGAATGTTTGTTAACACTACCTGACTGTTTCTACACATATTCCCAGAATCCTATTAAAATTGTGCCCATACCTCTCAATCTCTTCATGCACAACTTCTGGACAAAGCTTGGCAACATGGGGGTACAAATAGGGACATATTTTGAATATTGCTCTTATAAACTTTTAGATAGTTGCTAGAGTAACAGGGCTTGTTTTAATATACATTTTCTGAAGGGTTTGAAGTCTGACACACAAATGTATGTCATTATTTGGTGACTACAATCCTGAGATCATCTCAGTGATTTGCCAGGAAAAAAGAGGGACAGGCCAAAAATATGAGCCAAATATCTGGACAGTCTTCAAAAATCTGTACAGATGAGAAGTATGATTATGCATACAGCTTACTACCACTCCCAGGATTTGAGCCATGGCTGTGACTGCTAAAAATACAACAATTTCTATTTCATCAGAGTAAGCTATTTAGAAACCGCTGTCTGTTCTTTTAGTGTTTTCTATCTAAGTCTCTCTTTGTTGTACAATCGGAAGTTGTAATTACAACAGTCTTATACAGACATTCCTAGACATATTTTTATGTAGCACAGTGTGAGAAACAGTGATTGACACAACAGTACTAATCTGATATCAGATCTTGGTGAATGCTACATGTCAGGCCATACAATACCAGAGTAAACACAACCAGTCCAGGATTTAAAACTTTATTTCCAGGCAGTTACAGTTTTCTTATCTGAAAGACCTGTGGGGGGAATGTTTAACACTACCTGACTATTTCTACACATATTCCCGGATTCCTAGTTAAAATTATGCACATACCTCTCAATCTTTTAGGCACAAACTCTGGACAAAGCTTGACAACATGGGGGTACAAATAAGGATATATTTTGAATATTGCTCTTATAAACTTAGAGAGTTGCTAGAGTAACAGGATTTGTATTAATATACGTTTTCTGAAAAATTAGAAGTCTGAAACTTAAATGTATGTTATTATTTAGTGACTACAATTCTGAGATCATCCCAATGATTTGCCAGGGAGAAAGAGGAACAGGCCAAAAATATGAGCCAATTATCTAGACATTCTGCAAAAGTCTGTACAGTTGAGAGGTATGATTATATAGTTTACTACCACTCCCAGGATTCGAAGCATGGCTGTGTGTGCTAAAAATACAACAATTTGTGTTTCAACAGAGTGAACTATTTAGAAACTACTGTTTGTTCCTTCAGTGTTTTCTGTCTAAGTCTCTCTTGGTTATACAATCAGACCTTGTATTTGCAACAGTTTTATACAGATATTCCTAGACATATTTTTTATGTAGTGCAGTGTGGGTAACAGTGGTTAACATAACATTACTATTCAGAGAATGCAACACTAAATGCCATACAATACCAGAGTAAACACAACCATTCCAGGATTTAGAACTTTATTGCTAGGCAGTTACGGTTTTATTGAAATATCATCTGTATGGGACTATTACTGTCATATTGTCTGGTTTATTCAGTACAACCCATACACAGTTTTTATACTGCCAGGTTACTTTCTACTACTTTATATTTATTTGGTATGACTACTACAAGCCGGATTGTTACTCACCAGCCTTGCAACACAGCTTTGCAACCTACTGGCATGGGCTTCCTGATTCACAGCCCGCTCAGCTGCAGCTGTAAAGGGAATAGAGAAATATTTAGGCATACCTATCCATCACATACACATGCTGGACTTTGGTAAACAGTTATTGCTATGAATACACTGCTGGGACATCACCCCTCTGCCTTGCTTCTTGGACCCACTCATCCAAGAGCTCTTTCTTACTCTGTTTCAAGTCAGCATAGTGGTGCCAGACCTGTTCACCAGTCCAAGGGATACCAGTAGCACTGGTAAGATCACAGGTGAGATGGTCCCATGCTTCTGCTTTATATTAGGAGCCCTGGTACTGGCTCTGCAGCAGTCTCTTGTTATGGTTAGTTACCAGGAGTCCTACCATGACCTTGGAGTCCTGTATGCCCCAGCTCTGCACCCAGAAGCATATGCCCTCGCCAACACCTGCCACTAGGGTTGCCACCTTTTCAAATGCCCAAAGTGGGACATTTTTGGTACAAACATCAGATTTTGTAGGGCAAAACATACCCACGGCCAGTACAAAGGACAAAACTTCACTTTTTTGCCTAAATAAAAGCTTATTATTGTAACATTGTAGTTGCTTATTCTATTTTGTATAACATTTAGGTATTTCAGATACAGAATAACTGTTTTATGCAACTATTACATAAAATATAGGAAATATTTTTGTCCTAAAATCTCAGGACATTTGCCATTTTTTCAATTTTTTTGCAGGACACAACTGCCCAAAGAGGGACTGTCCCTCGCAAAGTGGGACAGGTGGTAACCCTACCTGCCACACTGCCTACAGTGGGAAGCTGCAACCAGTTATGAGTTGTATTCCCACCTGCAGGGTTTAAATGCAGCCGATTTCCCACCCTTTGCCGTGATTGGATGGTTTTGAATATGCTGAGCTAAGCTTAGCTACGGGCAAACCTGCTTAGCTAAGGTTGGCAGTGCTTATAGGGGCAGGTTCAGCACTGCTTACTAATGGGCAAATCCACTTAGCTGGGCTATTCATTGTGTAGCAGTCCTATTTACACAATGCTTACACCTGGTAAGCAGAGCTGTGTAAGGCTTAGCATTGCTTATTTTTTATTTTATAGACTATCTGCTGTGTGGAATTGATTCATCATTCATTACATATTATAAATTTGTTTACTGTCCCTGACATCCCCCAATGTGCTTTCATTACATTTATTCATGAGTGACTATACTGTATGGGGCACTTTTGTTTATATCTGGGTTTCACAACTTTATAAAACTAATACCTCACACCTGGTCCTACTACAGTACTCTGGTTAACAAATATATGTTATTTAGTAGCTAATTATAAAAAAAATGTTTATGTACTGCTTTCACATGTAAAATTCAAATTTGTTACAGTGGTGTTCAAACCAGGAATGGCTGCTTGCAAAGTGTATGCTCTAACCACTACATTATTGCAGTACTGGGAATGCTGGATGTCTCTTGCTATTTAACATCTTGTGCTGTTTAAACTGGACTAAGCATAGCTAAGCAACAGGCACACCCGGGCAGCTATGCTTAAACTTTATTGCATGTATAAAAAAAAATGTATTTGTTGTTGTTTATTTGTACCCTTCAGAATATCCATGCTAATGCTGAACCTGTTATTCTATCAACTTTCAGCTTTGTGGGACGATTGTCCCTTATAGCTTTGTCCACATTCCTTACTCTGACAGGTTGGGAGGTGTGCGCTATCTGCCTATGCTACATCTGTTATTCTATTAACTTTTGCCTTGGTAGGGACGTTTTTCCCTTATGGCCTTGACCAGATTTCTTACCCTGACGAGTTTGGGGTGTTAAGACCATTCTCGCACATTTTAAATTTCCGAATGGCAGTTCTGGTGTGCAGGCGGCATGTGTATTGTGAGAGCACTGCTCTCAGACACACCCCTTGCACTCGTACACAGAACTGTGTCTGTTTTGAAGCACACCTTCATGAATATGCATGGCACGCTGCCGTGCTGCATGGGAATGGTCCCTTCCATGCAGGAATAAGCTATTCCTGCACAGACGTTTACTGAATCTTGGGGAGTGTCTTTGTTATTTAGCTTCAAATAAACTGTACAGTGTGAAGTCTATGAGCTAATGTTCATATCTTAACCATGAATTCATTTTTAATTTAGATTTTTTTTTTTGCAGCTACATGTGTAAAATGCACTGTTTGGGCCACAACAGTTTGACTAGAACTTAGTGTAGATGTGTAAGGCTATGAGCTGTTAAAGAGCTTCTTCCTGTAGTACATGGTTTGATTTTGTCAGCCTTCATTTGTCTTCTCTGTGATACTACAAAGTTACTTTACCAGACATTTTTCTTGAGCTGCTCCTAAAAAAGGAAACTTGTGTTCAGTTGTCTGTTCCAAGTTGTTAGCAACTGCATTATACATTTGCCTTTTGAATTCCTGCACCTTTCACATAAACACTAACTAGTACTTCACTATATGTTATTTCAGTATGAATCCCAGAACATTTCTTATAGCTCAATGGGTTGCCAGATGCATTTTCACCAAATGTGAATCTCAAAGGAAGATATGTTCACTATTTCTCATGTTAAGTCTGTTTTCAATTTGAGAGTGTTTTATTTGGAAAATGGCAATCACTGTTTTCTGTAAAATATGAAATTAAATCCAAATTTCTGTGATAATTGTTAAAGTAAAGTAGAAATAGTACACTGAGAGGTTTGAACAGTGTTTATGGTAACTGTGTTGAGATATTATCAAGTAACGGGATACTGTTATGGCTGGTGAGGGCCAAATTCATTTCTCTGAAGAGGGCCCCATTTTTGCATGATTTGGCTCTGTTAACTCCAGATGTGTACATTGCAGCAATACAGCATCATTAGTCATTCAAGTAGTGAGTGATGTCAGAGGAGATAGTTATTCTTAATGACAGAGAAAACAGGGAGTTCAAACTTCAGGTATAGGTGCTCTGCAAGCATGCAAGTCCTCTTAAAATAATTCAGTTTGTTATATGCAGTAATATTTCTGATTTTGTATGACTTGTGGATTGTTGAACAAAAGCTGCTACAGCATTTATGTAGACTGCAATTGTTTTGATTTTTTTCATTGTACTGAATAATAAATGAATTCGTTAATAGGCCTGGATTGTGTAATATAGTCTTAGCATTTTGTATTTTAGTAGTCTAAACATTTTGCATTTCAGTAATATATGTTTGTATTACCTTCTTTACAGCTTCCAGCAACTACAAAGGGATTGACATTTGTCAGGTCATGTAGTCTACATTATTTGGAGAAATGATCAGAACCATCTGATATTCAGCATCCATTATGTAGTTATTATTGCAATATCGATTGTAAAGGATTTTTGCATATAGTTAAAAAAATTTTACTCTGATGTTAAGCACAGATAACTAAAGCTCTGACTTGTTAATGAACTGCTTCATGAGGAAGGGTACAGGGTTTGAATGTTTCCACAGGTAAAGGAAACCTGCTGTCTGATATTGAGCAAGCCACTTAACCAGACAGTGCTTTGGGACAATTGGCAATTTATGCTAAGCTCCTTAGTGGTCTCCAGGACTGCATGCCTGGTAACGGTGAACCTGTTATTGTTTGCAAGCCATTCCCTATTTCATAGATGATCTATTTCAGGAAATGTTATGACAATATTACCAGCACATCATTTTTTTATATAAAGTAGGCACTTCTTCAAGGGCAACAGGCGCAGGAACCTCTGTGTTAGTAAAAGTTTTCTTTAATGTGAAATTATGTAGATGACTTTTACTTCTACAGAGACTGTGCATTTTGACTTGGTATATTTTTCAGGTGACAACATTTATTATGCTTTCATAAATGCTTTTCAATTTGAACTGTGCTACACATGGCTGGATATTATAGTATGATGCTAGTGGTACTTATACAGTCTCATATTGTTCATCCAAAGCTACCAATAAAGTACATGTAGTTTATTTCTTCATAGTGATAAGGGGTGTACACGGTGAACAACATGGCTATAACTCCTGGTGGTGATGATGTTGGGGGGTCTATGCTAATGAAAGTAACCTTATGGTCTTATCATCTGGTCATTTTTAAACTGTATTTAATCTGGCTTTGTAGGGCTAATGGCATGTGTCTGTGTGTGAATTAAATTGGAATACTTTAGATGCTGTGCATTTGTGTGAAACAAATCTGAAATATTCGACTTTGCTCATTGTTATTGCTATTATTTTTATTTTACTCAGACATCTGAGAAGGATGCGGTCAACAAATTGGAATTCTTTACTGTAGCAATTTTTATTACAGCAGGTTTAGTGGCTTTTTCTGAGTGAAATGTTCTGAAATTGGTAAATATATTATGGGTCATTATTGGTTCATACATTTTGTTTCACTGCTTACTGGAACAAATGTTTAACACTACAAATTTAAAATCCACTCTAACAAATATTGCTTTATTAATCAAGAAATATTATTTGAAAATGATCAGGAAGGTGAATCAAAGAACACATGCATTTATGCATGGTCATAAAATGTGTACAAGGGGCCCATGGTTTGAAAACAGCCCAGGGCCTAAGGTACACGTAATCCTCCATTGTCCATATGCTTTTCAATGAATGACTTTCAATGCATTTTCAAAGAATGTGAGGTGGAAGGGAAGAGAAGTTTACTGTTGCTCATGCTAAGTCTGTTTTCCATGTAAGACTATTTTGCTTTTGTTTAGCAAATGATCATCAGGCTTTGAGCTATAAAATTTGAAATAAAAGTTTTGAATTAATTCCAAATCTTTGTATTCATTGTAAAACTAAAGAAGAAAATACTATACACACGATAGGTTTGGGCAGTGTTTATGGTAACTGGGGAGAGACAGCCAAGTAATGGGACATTGGAATGGCTGGAGGGTACCATGATCCAGCTCTAGCAGTGGAGCTATGCTTTGTGATTTGAAGGACTGGGCCTCAGTCAGATTGGTTTTGAAAGTTATAAAACAGGGCATCTGTAAGTAGTCTGATGGTGAGAGTAGAATGACTGTCCTATTGGAGGAGATTAGCTAGTAGTAAGCCTGGAAGGAGGTCACATCTTTGTTTCACAGGCATTTAGTTGGTCTTTTTGAGATGTATCTGAATGTGGGGTGGTTTATATGATGTAATTATCTTGGTATTTCACTGGGTGAGGTTGGGCTTCTAAAAATCATTGTTTTCATTTTGTTAGTGTTTAGAAGGAATTTTTTGGAGGTAGGCCTATTTGTAAAAGCTAGCAGTTCCTGTTAATATGTTATTATTTTTTCATTTCATTATATACTGAATAGAGAACATGTTGCATAAAGAGTAATAGTGAAGTAAGTTGAGTAAAAACAAATGCTATAACTTCAAATGTAATTATTTTTCAGTAAAAGAAAATGAAAAAGATTGGTTTCTTGTTTGTATGAAATGACAGCTAGTAAATATTGTCTGAAGTTAGTCCTATAGTCTCTAATAAAATGCCGGGTTGCTTAAAGAATGCATCTATTGTTCGTAGTATTCAGCAGTGAAGAAATTACATACTATTAAGAGTTTCCTTTATAATTTACCTAAGTAGCTTTGTATAGATCAAGTAAAGCATAACTGTGTGATTCTGTTTATTCATAGATTTACAGGACGACCTGGTGCCTACCTGAGACTGCTCAACAGATGGAGGCTTGAAGAAGTAAGTTGTAAAAGTAACTTATAGATAAAACAGTTTCATGTTTGGATAACATTTCTAATTTCATTATGAAATTAAGTAATTTCCCTTTTAAATACTGTGGTGTTATTACTGCCGCCTGCACCAATTATTATTCTACCATTAACTGCTGCATTGCTGATATTATCTAAGGAAACAGTCTGGCTGAATGTGGTTGAAGTAAGCGTATTATATAAGTGCAGTATTTATTCAATGGTTGTGCACTGTCCTCAGCACTTTGAAGCTTTACAGTTACAGTAGACTCCCTCTTATCCGGCCTCTCTTTAACCAACTTCCCCCTTAACCAACCATCAAATTTCAGCTGTAGCTCTAGCAAATGACAATAGAGAAGAGCAATACTTCTGCCTCCTCTGGGCTAAATAATGACAGACATTTGAGTTTTACACTTCATGTTCATTAGAAAACTGCATATTAACACAAATCCTGTTATTCAAGGTGATTTATAACCTATAAATGCTTTCTTGTATGCATTTTCTGACTAACCAGCCATTTGTTTATCCAGCCTAAGGTCCGGTCTCAACGAGACCGGATAAGGGGGCATCTACTGTATTTCTGTTTCTCAAAGAGGTTCTACTGATTGTGGCAACTGGGCTACGTGGTATGGAATGTGTGAGAGTTACAAGTAAAGTTATCCACAGGTGAAAAGAAGATACAAGACTGAATTAAAACCGCACTATACTGATATTCATTAAATCAGCTTTTATGTGCAAGTTTAGGTGTTTTCTTAAATCTCTTTCTGCAAGATCTGTACATGGCAAAATGGGTGCCTGTGCTTCTTTGAGGATAGCAAGTATCTATGTCAGAGGAAATTCTCTGGATTGAAGATGTCCCAGAATTATTTTTATTAGGTTCTCTGATATGGTATCAGGTTTCCCAGTGATACATATTTCTAGGCAAAGAATTTCAAATGGAACCAGATCAAACATTAGCTTTAACTAATGTATTCACTCCTGCTGTAAGACGTTTAGCAACCTTTTGCTGACCTTGTACTGATTAAGCCTACAGTTGTTTTCATAACTTTAATTGTCTTGCTGTTTTCTTAATGTAAATTACTGTGTAACTAAGTTCTTGCATCTCTTTGTTTAATCTAGTTGTAAACCATAGACTGAGCTTCAAACTAGTCCACTTGGATGAGTGTTCTATCCCTAGTCAGCAAATACATGGATGAGTGTTCTACCCCTAGTCAGAAAATACACAAATGCATAAATAAATAAATGAAAATGAAGTATAAGACTTATACTTGAAAAGACCGCAAACTGGGATATTATGAAAAAGTAAAATAAAGAAAAATAATTTGATGACATCTTATTTTGATTTAGTTAGTTAGTTAGTTAGTTAGTTAGTTAGTTAGTTAGTTAGTTAGTTAGTTAGTTAGTTACTTAGTTAGTTAGTTCATACATTTGACCATGTGTGATGCACATAAAAATGAAAATGTCATCACTAAAAAATCCTAAAGTTTGGAATGAACTGCCTCTTAAACTGGAATGTTGTCATGTGGTTTTGCCTAAGTGCTGCCATTCCCATAACCACACAGCAAGACAGCAATGCAGAGCATCCACATAAGTCACTTACGATGCATGTTGGCTGGTATCAGCAGTTTTTTTAATACATACAGTGACGTAATTACTCAGGCTTTATTTTTGTAACATTGTGCATTCATGTATATTGAATTAAACATAGTAAATATCTCTTTATTTCCATCATGAAAGGTTCATAATTGCAAGTTCTGATAACTATTCATGTGCTCTAGCCAGGCCCAGCCTCTAGTTAGCTATTTATTTACTAACCCTATTATTCATCTATTACTTTGGATATCCAAATACCTAATGGGTGCAAAGCTGATGAGTATACTCCAACAGAGTAGCATGTCTGTCAGAGGATGTGCATTTCCTACTAAATTATTCAAGTCCACTACATAAATTTCCTGCCAGCAGAGCTGTTCCCCTACCCTTACGTGTACAGGGTATCTCTCTCCCTGACACGCAGTTATTCATAAATGCCTTTGCATACTTCAGTAGTCATCCATCACTAGGGAAGGCTGTAGGAAGAGCCTACCCACTCTGCTGATTTTTCTGTTCAATTAGTAGAGGTCAATTTTTTCAGTTTCACTTGTGAAAAAACAGTCATAATATGCAAGGGGGAAAAAAATCAGTATACTTATGACTTTGTAACCACAGATAATGTAAGTAACACGCTACCATATGGTGTATTTTAGTAAGTGCTAGACAAGTGATATGCTTGAATAAGGCCAGTAGTAAATCTATTAGAAAAATGTTGTAATTATCTGAATGATGACAACTCACTGATTACGTAGGAGATGCATGCAGTAAAACCTTTAAACTTTGGAGTAGATCAATAAATCGAAGAAAAGTGTTAAAACAGTTCATAAAACAGCACTGTGGTACAACTGCTGACAAACAATACCTGAAATGAATTCAGAAACATTTTAGGATATTGATATCTTATAAAATGGGGGATCGTGTGTGTTTTCTAAACTATGTCTTCCCATAGAAGAAGGTATGCATGTGCTGTCATAAGAAAACACACTGAAAACTGAACAACCAAAACAAATGAATGTATGTATGGATGATGCAGTGATGCAGCAGTAGCATTGTCACCTCACAGCAAGAGGTTCTCCGGTTCTATTCTCGGCTGGGGTGCCTTCTGTGTGGAGTCTGCATGTCCTCCCTCCATTTGTGTGGGTTTCCTCCAGGTGCTCTGGTTTCCTCCCATATTACAAAGACATGTGTCTGGAGCGTTTCTCCCCGGGCCTCTGCTGAAAACTGGCTTTGTTCCAAGTCAGACTTTCACAGTTAACAATAAATAAATGTACTGCATGCATTCAACAATTTTTAATATATCAGAATTTTCATTTCATATCACAATATGGCTGTATGCAAATATTCAGCAACCATTAATACATTAGAAGATATTTTGACTCCTCTTTGCTATATGCCCCACACTACTGTTAATTTCCTTAAAGAAAATATTGTAACTGCTTTGCCAGTATGTTTAAAATAATTAAAATTAAACATATAAATATATATTAATTTCTTTCAACTAAATATTATTTTATCATTTTGTAATAGCTATAAGCATGTTTACATGTGAATAATGTTGGATTTTACATTGTCAGTCCTTCATTATCATCAAGAGTAAACCACACCAGGCATAACAGAGTCTTGGCAAAAGTCACACTTAAACAATGCTTATTGCTTTATTTGCATAGGGGATGTGAACTTATGTAATGGGGCATCCTATAATAACTCCATTAATGAGGCATTTCATTCATAAACAAAATGTGTTTGTCATTTAATTGTATAAATGCACACAAGGTGCTAAGACTTAATGATATTGTCTCTAAACCTAAGAACATAATAATATAACATATCCATATTCAGAGGGTCTCAAGCTGATAATGGTGGGAATTCAACATAGTGAATTAACCTTTGCTTTCAGGAGTTTATGGAGTGTGTCCTGAGTCATCTCCTGACATGAAACATGTGTGGATGTAGACAAGTTTAACTTCTAATAAGTAACACTTGTATGTAATGACTTCATTCCTGCTTACTATGTGTGTTCATGCATCAAGCGACTTTACTGCTGAGCGTTATATTGTTTCTATTGTCTGTTTATTCTGCAGTACTCCACCAATGCCTATACATTAACTCCAAGGCACTGATGACAGATAGTACTTATTGCATTAGTCTGTCACTTCTGAATTAAAAGTTAATTTTCCTCTTCCACAGATTTTGTTACTCTTTACCCTTCACCTCTAGAGTATCCCCAAAGTCTTGTTATAAACCTCATGATAATTTTAATCCAAACCGGTTCCTCTTCAAGGTTTTCCATTTTTCTGCCAGAATTTTGTGCATTGCATTCTTCACCAGGCTTTTCAGATTTCCTCTCAACTGTCCTCCATCCAATTTTACCTCATGCTCTGAAATATACAATTTGCTTTCTTAGGAAAATTGCAGCGATGACAAGTTCACAACCATCCATATTTACTTCCCTAAACATTTGCCTTTCTCTCTTTCTCCCTCTCTCTGCTAGTCTCTTTCTCTTAAGTCATGCATTTATCTTCTTTAAGGAATATGCCTTAAACCTGTTCATATAAGACTGATTCTGATAGAATTTTCATATTGAACTGAACACTGTTATTCATAGATTACAATTATTACTAATTTAATTAAGAAAATGGTCTGTATTCTTTTTATTTGCTCTGCATTTTAATGGCCCATGCTGTATATCATATAATGCTCATAGATTAAGGAGTATGACAGAGACAAATTACTGAAATTATATGCATATCATAACACGGCACTATTAGCTTAGGACCATAAAATAAGCAGAAATTGTACAGAAACAGTATTTTCTGTACAAGCAAGGTTGTAGATGGTAATTATTAGTTTATAATAGTAATTAGTAGCTTTAAAGTTGCTCTCAGTAAGAACATTAATAATATATTCTGTATACCAAGGCCAAATATCCATAATAAAACTGCTTCAACCAAGTTTACTTTGAAAACTTTTGCAAGGACAGACATTATATTGATAGTGATATTTTTATAGAATTTTGATTGAGACTACGCCATTATATAACCATGTAATCAAAAATAAAAATCAAATACGGTATTGCAGGATATGCTATAAAAAGTTGCCTTCTTATTCATCTGCATAAATTATGTTTATTCCATCCAAGGCAGTACCTAAATGGTCATTTGGGATCAGTGTACTACCCCAGTACGCAAATAAAATGTTCTCTAATTAGCTAGCACTAAATGATGATAACAAAACCACAGCTAGGAAAGAAAATTGCTGCCAGTTGACCTGCTCAAAACAGTTATGCATTATAGCTTATATTATAATATTAATTGCGTTCACTTTTCCCTGTAAATCTTAGGTTGCAGTTACTACTTAAACATTTTATTAAATCTTTATGTTTATTGAATTTCTGTTATATGTTTTGTTTGCATAATCTGAAGCTTTTATTCCTGGGCCTCCATTGAAAAGGATTAGGTTTTTTGCATAGCCGAACTTTCCCATTAAACAAACAGACAAACACGCAAATAAAAAAAATCCACACATTTAGACCATCAGCTGCATAGGCAGGAACAAAAGGTGGAGGAGTCTCTAGCTATATTAGCAACAAGCATAATTCTAGGTTAGTTAAACAGGATGATGCCATAGAATTTATCAATGAGCAAATCACCATAGACAAAGTCTCATACCATATCCCAGCAAGCTATAGGTCACCCTCTATGTCCCTAGAGCCCTGTAGCTCCTACTATACCTTACTGGAGACACTCACCATTAAACCAAATATTCTATTCATGGCAGACAATAACTACCCCTCTATAGCCTGGGAAACATACACAGCCTCATACTCACAGGCACAATGATTCCTGGACTTTATTAACAAAATACCCTTGACCAGATAGTGTGCACACCCACCAGAGGTTCAGACATCCTGGAACTGGCACTCACCAATATGGGAGAATGCTGCTATCCACCCCCCAGTGTCTCTTCCTTCAGCCCAAAAAGCTGTCTTCTTCAAAATAAAAATCAGCTCAGTAACCCCAGCAAACCTTGTAACACTTATGAACCATTCCAAAGCAAACTACATCCTATTAAGTGATAGGTTATCAAAATTCAGTGCCCT
This sequence comes from Protopterus annectens, assembly GCF_019279795.1. Classification (NCBI taxonomy): domain Eukaryota; kingdom Metazoa; phylum Chordata; order Ceratodontiformes; family Protopteridae; genus Protopterus; species Protopterus annectens. Next base: position 287,452,191 of record NC_056745.1, on the reverse strand, counting down.
TCCAAATCCTGTGTACACAGCAGCCTATGCAAAATAGTTCACAGAGACCCTGAACAACCATTTAAATGACTGTATAAAGACTACTGTATCTACCAGAAGTAAGCCCAAAACAAACTAAAAGCAAACCACACTGGTGGAATCCTCACCTTAATAGGTTATAAAACAAAAGGAAAAAAGTCATGGCTAAAATCAGGAAGACTCACTCCCATAATGATAGGAGCTCCCTAATTAAAATAACCAGGAAAACTAAGAGGACTAATTAACTCCAACAATGCCAATTACAAGATTAAGATTGCCTCACTGGCTAATGACAACCACAAGGTCTTCTGCAGCTATGTCCAAAACCTCAAATGTAGTACACATCATTGTGTGGTCAATGGTGCCACTTTCACTGAGCACAGCGACATAACAAATTTGCCAGCTGACAAATTAAATTCAGACTTTACCCACCCACCACCATGAGGCTTCTTTGTGCAACACACAGTTAAAAGGACTACTGTTTAAATGTTTTGGCAACCAGTTCCTGTCCTCCCTTCAGTGAGGGAAGAAGTGGTCTAAAGACCATACAGTTAGCTGTGTGTGTCAAACCCAGCAATGAAACTCTGTGAAAGGAAGGACCACTGTCATTTCTACCAGTGGAATATAGCATTCATGTCTAAATGCTGCATGTGCACTTCTGTACTGAATAGACAGGATTCAGTGGTATTTCTGCTATGATCTCTTGTTCTCTTTTACAGCTATGGCTCTGAAACTGAAATAGACCTAATGTCCCCAGCCATGAACAATGGTTATAATGCAATGGTGCCTCTAGATTTACTAGGAATGATTGTGCCTTGTTTATTTGATATGTAACAGTTTGATACAACTCCAAAACACCTAAAGCCTTGGGAAATGACTGTCCAAAACTTCATTAGTCCAAAGGCTGCAGAACAAAGGGGGTGCAGTTCCTAATTCT